>NC_058132.1:406785394-406904674 GCF_016433145.1 Gracilinanus agilis | reverse complement strand
TGGTAAAATTGAATGTAATGGACCTCTGTACCAGCAGCAATACAATGACCCAGGACAATTCTGAGGGATTTATGGTAAAGAAAGCTACCCACATTCAGAGGAAGGACTGCAGGAGAGGAAACATATAAGAAAAACAACTGCTTGAACCCATGATTGAGGGTGTGGACTCGAAACTACCACACCAATGTAACTACCAACAATTTGGAAATTGGTCTTGATCAAGGACACATGACAAAACTAGTGGAAATGCGCATCGGCCATGGGTGGGTGGGGTGCGGGGTGGGGGGCTGAAGGGGAAAGGTGGAGCATGAATCATGTAACCATGTTAAAAATGAATATTAATAAATGTTAAAAAAAAAAAGGAAAAAAAAAAGCCTGAAAAGTAATGTAGAGGCAGCTGGTGGGGCTAGTGAGTTGAACACTGGGCATCAGGAAGACCCGAGTTCAAATGTGACCTCAGATAATTACTGGCCTTGAGCCTATATGCTCCCTGGGCCTCAGTTTTCTCAAGTAGAAAGTGGGGATAATAACAGCACCCACTTTGAAAGGTTGTTGTGAAGATTAAATGAGAGAACATTTCTTTTAAGACAAGAATTTCTATATATAAAGAAAAAGAAGATTCAATATAAATGAAATCACAAATCTCTTACATGTTTATCTTCCTTTTATTTGTATATACATAATGAATCCCTAAATGAGATCATATCTGTAAAAAAAAAAAGCCTGTAGCACAGCACCTTCCACATAATAATGTTGTTGTTCAGTTATTTCACTCAGGTCCAACTCTTTGTGACTCCATTGGGATCTTCCTGGCAAAGATATTGGAGTGGTTTGTCATTTCCTTCTCTGGTTCGTTTTACAAATGAGGAAGCAAACAAGGTTAAATGCCTAGGATCACACAGCTAGTGAATGTCTGAGGCCAGATTTGAACTAATGAAATTGAGTTTTCCTCATTCCAAGCCCAGTGCTCACTTCACTGAGCCACCTAGCTGCCTGCTGGCACATAACAGGTGCTACATAAATGCTTATTCTCACCATCCTGTTTTGTTCTATTGAATCAGATGGGTCTTTTTTTCATAGTCAATAAATAGAATTCACAATAGGTTAGAGTTATGGAATGGCAAAGGTGCTTATTTCCTCCTAATCTGTGCATCAAGTATTTCTTTGATTCATGTGAAATACTAACCTGAGATTTCTTTCCCCACTTTGAGGCTTACAGAGTGTTTTCCTTTGATCACCACCAGGAAAAAGGACTCGATTTGGTCAGTTAGTGCTTTTTTGTAAGCACATCTAGGTCTGCCTCAATAGTCAATAATAAAAAAAAAAAGGAGCCCTCTTTGCCAAAGAGTAAGCAAACAGGAAATTGTCTTAAATTCCATCCTTTGCTGAAGTCCATGCTGGGGACTGCATTATGCAGAACATAACCCAGTGGCTCAGAAGGACAGACCTCTCATTCCCTAGTTCGCCATTATTCTTAAAAGGTATTCAAACTGATTTCGTGCTCCAGCTCATCCTCCCATGCTTGGAAAGAGCCTGGGCAAGTCAGAGGCTGGAAAGTTGTACTCAGCAGAATCATCTCAGTGACCTTGATGAATGTCCTTTCTCTGCTCTGGCTAAGTAAATATCCTTTTGTTAACTGTCAGATGTACTACAACAATGTACTACAATTGGCTCATTTCATTCCTAAACTCCCAGAGGGCCAGCTTGCTCAGCCCTGGCCTGCAACAGAAACCCAGATCTCATCCATCACAGTCTTATTCTATGATATTTTGTGCTTCCTCTCCTCTTAAACCTGAAATTTACAGTCCAAGGCTTCATCAGTATCACTTTCAAAAAAAGCCTTTACTTTGAGTTGCAATCCAGAGTTTCCTGTTGTCCTCATGCTGGTCCAGGTGTTATTCCTAGACTATAAATGTACATTTGGAAACAATTTTATTTCTCCTTATAAACCTTTTCAAATACACTTCTTTATAGTCTTCCCAAGATTATAGTAAGTTTTGGTAAATAAATCCTTCAGGGAAAATGTAATGAACTTCACCTAAGAAGGGCTGCTAGATTTTCCCTACTAGGTCTGGGAATGTAGTTAAATGTTTTCAATAAATTGGTGTTCTGGTTTTTATGTCAATGGGAAAAAGAAAAAACTCAAACCCATTCTGGGTAATGTATGTCTGCTCATGTAACCTCTGCTATAAAATATTTTAAGTGGCCAGTGAAAGAGTTGGAATTAGTAGGAATAGAAGAATTCCAACTTATGCCACTGTATGTAAGTATATGTAGATATTATATATTATACTTATATATAATTGGCTATATGTGTATAGATAGTATACAGATTAGAGTGTTCTAAAAATCTTAGGATACTTTGAAATTTATTAACACTTAAAATCTCTTAGTGGAAACAGAGAAGGTACTGTGTAACATTCTCTTTGGGCCAGCAGCAACTTGGCTTTTTTATTGTAACATTTACAAGATGTATCCTGAGTTCTAATACACTAACACAAATTAACTGGTAAAACAGTAAGTGTCTATAAATTGGAGGCATTTCTATACTTAATTCTCCCTTAGATGATACCTGGGGGATGGACAAGGTAGGAAGGGAAGCTTATTTATTCTGATCATTTAAACTTATTAAAATTTAATAATGCACTGAAACTTTTGGGACATCATGTATTTCTATTAGAAATGCTATCTCATAAAATAGCAAAAAGTATCTGAAATGGGCTGTGTTTCACTCTAATTCTAGTAATCATTTCATAAGATCACAGGAAATAGATTTAGAATAAAAACTAAGATAGGTCTATGTAATTTGATTGAATGTAGAACCTCAGTGTTAACTGAATTTTAGAGGCCGTTTAGTCCAACCCTGTCTAAAGTATCTCCAATAAGTGATCTTTCCACCTCTGTTACCAGCTGCCTGGAAGAATAATTCACTGTTTGTTGTTCAGTCATTTCAGTTGCTACTAACTTATCAAGACCCCATTATGGGTTTTCTTGGCAAAGAAACTGGAGTGGTTTGCCATTTCCTTTGTCAGCTCTTTTTACAGATGAGGAAACTGAGGCCAACAGGGTTAAGTGACTTGCCCAGGGTCACACAGCTAGTAAGTGTCTGGAGCCAGATTTGAACTCAGAAAGAGGAGTCTTCCTGACTCCATGCCAGGCTATTTACTTAATAACCTAGTTGTCCCTGCTGCCACCATCTTATTACCTCCTGTTCCACAATTGGATATATCTAATTGCTAGGATGCTAGGACATAATCTCTCAAGACTCATAAAATTGCCTTTAAGTCTAGATTGTGTCCATCTCAGCTACCTATGATCAGGAAAGGAAGAAGAAAGCAAAAGAGGCAGCTAGGCTAGGGTGTGCTATAGCCAGCTTGGATAAACTTGGAGAACAGGTTATTCATTTTCAATGAGAATTTACATATTGGAAATAGGAAAGAGAAGCAAATGAGGGCTTAATTTATTGTGTTGGTTGTCTAGATTTTTAAAAGTGATTGAGAGAAACTTCCGGGTTAAGATAGCTGCAGAGTAGAAGCAGCTGCTTAATCTCTCCTAACCCACATACACATAACTCCTCAAAAGGACACAAAAACCAAATCCAGATGAATGAAGGGACCCCACAATAGGGGGCAGCACTGAAGATATGTGGGATTTGGGCATTTCCATGTGATAAGGGGGTGAAATAGCTCTCACTAAAATGCCCCCCAAAATATACTACCTACAGTGCCAAAGCCAGCACACAAGAGTTAGAGCAATCTTGGGACATTCATTAAGTTCTTTAAAAAATTTTTTTTCTTAGTAATATTTAATTTTTAGAAAAATTATCATGGTTACATGATTCATGTTCTTACTATCCCCTTCACCCCCCCAACATTCTCCCCACCCCCCCATATCCAACATGCATTTCCACTGGTTTTAACATGTGTGATCAATTAAGACTTATTTACATATTATTGATAGTTGCATTGGTGTGGTCATTTAGTGTCATATCCCCAACCATGTCCACATTCACCCATGTGTTCAAGCGGTTGTTTTACTTCTGTGTTTCCACTCCTGCAGTTCTTCCTCTGAATGTGGGTAACATTCTTTCCCATAAATACCTCAGAATTGTCCTGGGTCATTGCATTGCTGCTAGTACAGAAGCCTGTTACATTTGATTTTACCACAGTGTATCAGCCCCTGTGTACAATGTTCTCCTGGTTCTGCTCCTTTCACTCTGCATCAATTTCTGGAGGTCTTTCCAGTTCACATGGAATTCCTCCAGTTTATTATTCCTTTGAGCACAATAGTATTCCATCACCAGCATATACCACAATTTGTTCAGCCATTCCCCAATTGAAGGGCATCCATTTGTTTTCCAGTTTTTTGCCACCACAAAAAGCGTGGCTATATTTTTGTACAAGTGTGTTTATCTATGATCTCTTTGGGGTACAAACCCAGCAATGCTATGGTTGAATGGAGGGCAGGAAGTCTTTTAGAGCTCTTTGGGCATAGTTCCAAATTGCCATGCAGAATGGTTGGATCAGTTCACAACTCCACCAGCAATGCATTAGTGTCCCAATTTTGCCACATTCCCTCCAACATTCATTACTCTCCCCTGCTATCATTTTAGTCAATCTACTAGGTGTGAGGTGATACCTCAGGGTTGTTTTGATTTGCATTTCTCTAATTATTAGAACACTTTCTCATGTGCTTATTGATAGTTTTGATTTCTTTATCTGAAAACTGCCTATTCATGTCCCTTGCCCATTTATCAATTGGGGAATGGCTTGGTTTATATATACAACTGATTGGGGCAGCTGGGTAGCTCAGTGGATTGAGAGCCAGGCCTAGAGACAGGAGGTCCTAGGTTCAAATCCGGCATCAGACACTTCCCAGCTGTGTGACCCTGGACAAGTCACTTGACCCCCATTGCCTATCCTTACCAATCTTCCACCTATAAGTCAATACACAGAAGTTAAGGGTTTAAAATTAAAAAAAAAAGAGAGCCATTATATATATACAATTGATTTAGCTCCTTGTATATTTGAGTAATTAGACCTCTGTCAGAGTTTTTTGTTATAAAGTTTTTTCCCAGTTTGTTGTTTCCCTACTGATTTTTGTTGCATTGTTTTTGTTTGTACAAAACCTTTTTAATTTAATATAATCAAAATTATTTATTTTACATTTTGTAATTTTTTCTAAGTCTTGCTTGGTTTTAAAATTTTCCCTTTCCCATAGATCTGACAGGTATACTATTATATGTTCAGCTAATTTTCTTATAGTTTCCTTCTTTATATTCAAGTCATTCACCCATTCTGGATTTATCTTGGTGTAGGGTGTGAGATGTTGATCTAAACCTAATCTCTCCCATATTGTTTTCCAATTTTCCCAACATTTTTTGTCAAATAGTGGATTTTTGTCCCAAAAGTTGTGCTCTTTGGGTTTATCACAGACAGTCTTGCTGACGTCATTTACCCCAAGTCTATTCCACTGATTCTCCCTTCTGTCTCTTAGCTAGTACCATATTGTTTTGATGACTGCTGCTTTATAGTATCTAGGGTGATTTTAAATAGTGTTTCTCTTTCTACCTCTTGCTGCTATGATGTATTGGAAATATATAGAAATGCTGATGATTTATGTGATTTATTTTGTATCCTGCAACTTTGCTGATTTTGTTGATTATTTCTACTAGCTTTTTAGTTGATTCTCTAGGATTTTTAAAGTAGACCATCATATCATCTGCAAAGAGTGATAGCTTAGTCTCCTCATTGCCTACTTTAATACCTTCAATTTCTTTTTCTTCTCTAATTGTTACTGCTAGTGTTTCTAGTACAATGTTAAATAATAGAGGTGATAATGGGCATTCTTGTTTCACTCCTGATCTTATTGGGAAGGCTTCTAATTTATCCCCATTGCATATGATGCTTGTTGATTGTTTTAGATATATACTGTTTATTATTTTTAGGAAAGGTCCTTCTATTCCTATACTTTCTAATGTTTTTAATAGGAATGGGTGTTGTGTTTTGTCAAAGGCTTTTTCAGCATCTATTGAGATAATTGTGTGATTTTGGTTTGTTAGATTGTTGATATAGTCAATTATGTGGATAGTTTTCTTAATGTTGAACCATCTTTGCATTTCTGGTATAAATCCCACCTGATCATAATGAATAACCCTCATGATCATTTGCTGGAGTCTTTTTGCTAGTATTCTATTTAAGATTTTTGCATCTATGTTCATTAGGGAGATTGGTCTGTAGTTTTCTTTCTCTGTTTTTGATCTACCTGGCTTTGGGATCAATAGCATATTTGTATCATAAAAGGAATTTGGTAGAATGCCTTCTTGGTTTATTATGTCAAATAGTTTATATAGTATTGGAATTAGTTGTTCTTTGAAGGTTTGGTAGAATTCACTTGTGAATCCATCTGGTCCTAGGGATTTTTTCTTAGTGAGTTCTTTGATGGCTTGCTCAATTTCTTTTTCTGATATGGGATTAGTTAAGCATTCTATTTCTTCTACTGTTAATCTAAGCAATTTATATTTTTGTAAATATTCATCCATCTCACTTAGATTGCTATATTTATTACCATATAATTGCGCAAAATAATTTTTAATGATTGCCTTGATTTCCTATTCATTAGAGGTGAGGTCTCCCGTTTCATCTTTGATAATGATGATTTGGTTTTCTTTTTTCCTTTTTTTAATTTGATTGACCAGTACTTTGCCAATTTTGTTTGTTTTTTCAAAGTACCAGCTTCTAGGCTTATTTATTAATTCAATAGTTCTTTTACTTTCAATTTTATTGATTTCCCCTTTAATTTTTGTAATCTCTAATTGGGTTAGCTGGTGATTTTTAATTTGCTCGCTTTCTAATTTTTTGAGTTGCATGCCCAATTCACTAATCTCTGCCCTCCCTAATTTGTTAATATATGCACTCAAGGATATAAATTTCCCCCTGAGTATTGCCTTGGCTGCATCCCACAGAGTTTGGTAGGATGTCTCATCATTGTTATTCTCTTCAATGAAATTATTGATTGTTTCTATGATTTCTTCTTTAACTAACTGGTTTTGGAAAATCATGTCATTTAATTTCCAATTAGTTTTTTATTTGCCTGTCTATGTGCCCTTACTAATTATTATTTTTATTGCATCATGATATGAGAAGGTTACATTTATTATTTCTGCTCTTTTGCATTTGTTTGCAATGTTTCTATGCCCCGGTACATGGTCGATCTTTGTGAAATGTACCATGTGCAGTTGAAAAGAAGGTGTATTTGGTTTTGTCCCTATTTATTTTTCTCCACACATCTATTAACTCTAATTTTTCTAGGATTTCATTCACCTCTCTTATCTCTTTCTTATTTATATTTTGGTTTGATTTATCTAGATCTGAAAGAGGAATATTTAGAACTCCCACTAGTAAGGTTTTACTATCTATTTCCTTCTTGATCTCAGCCAGTTTCTCCTTTAGGAATTCGGATGCTATCCCATTTGATGCATACATGTTGAGTACTGTTATTTCCTCATTGTCTATACTGCCTTTAATCAGGATGTAATTGCCTTCCCTGTCTCTTTTAATCATATCTATTTTTATTTTGGCTTTGTCAGAAATGATGATTGCCACTCCTGCTTTTCTTTCCCATTTGTCGCCCAAAAGATTTTACCCTTGACCTTAAACCTGTGTATGTCCACCTGCCTCATATGTGTTTCTTGTAGACAACATATGGTAGGATTTTGGTTTTTAATCCACTCTGCTATTTGCTTCTGTTTTATCGGTGAGTTCATCCCATACACATTCAGAGTTATAATTATCAGTTATATATTCCCTAACATTTTGGTATCCTCTCCTAGTTCTACCCCTTCTTCTTATGCTATTTCTTTTAAACCAGTGGTTTGTTTTGAATCGGTCCCCCTTGTCCCCTCCCTTGATTTACTACCCTTTCCACCCCCTCCCTTATTTTATTTATTTATTTTTTTATCCTGGGACTCCATTCTAGGAGCATAGGGCCACAACCAGTAGGCAATGGGTCACACAGTTGCTCAGGGTCACCCAGCTGGGAAGTGTCTGAACCCAGGTTTGAACCTAGGACCTTTTTGTCTCTAGGCCTGGCTCTCAATCCACTGAGCTAGCCCAGCTGCCCCTACTTTAGGTTGCAGTTTCTTTAGCAGATGTAGTTTTTACAGGGTGGGGTTGCTAGCCCCACGCCCAACCCTCTTCCTTTTTCATCCAGGCTAGGGACTGTCCTTGGCCCAGGAGTGGTAAGGGTGGGCAATAGGGGTCAAGTGACTTGCACAAGGTCACACAGCTGGAAGTGTCTGAGGCTGGACTTGAACCTAGGACCTCCAGTCTCTAGGCCTGGCTCTCAATCCACTGAGCCACCCAGCTGCCCCTCCCTTATTATTCCCCTCTTTTTATTTTTTAAGGCCTAATGAATTCCCTCCCCCCTTTCCTCCCCTCCCTTTTTTGACCTTGCCACTCCCCTGCCCCCCTTGGTTAATCCCTTCTGACTTTCTCAGTAGGCTTAGATAGAATTCTATATCCCAATGGATATAGCTACTCTTCCCTCTCAGGGTTAATTACACTGAGAGTAAGGTTTAAATATTGCCTCTTAATGCTCTCTTCCTCTCCTTCTTATAATAGTATTCATCCCCTCCCCTTCCCATGCTCTCTTTGTGTGGTATAGAATATCCTATTTTTCTTATTAATTCAAGTTTCTCTTGGTGTCATCTACTATTCACCCCCTTCTTTTTTCCCCACCCTGTCTCATCTTAGACCATTTAGTGCTCCAACTTCTCCCTAGAAGAATAATTCTTCTAATTACTATAATAGTGAATACAGTTTTTGAAAATTACACATAACATTTCTCCATATAAGAATACAAATAATTTGATCTTATTAAAGTCCTTAAAGAGGCAAATTTTAAAATAAGTGTTTTCTTTCTTTCCCCTCTCTTTCTTATTTACCTTTTCATGTTTCTCTTTGTTTTTTGTTGTTGGATATTGAACTTTCCATTTAGTCATGGTCTTTTCCATGCACATACTTGGAAATCTTCTATCTTGTTGATTGCCCATACTTTCCTCTGGAAGTATATAGTCATTTTTGATGAGTAGGTGATCCTTGGTTATAGACTCAATTCTCTTGCCTTTCTGAATATCATATTCCAAGCCTTGCAGGTTTTTAGTATGGAGGCTTCCAGATCCTGTGTGATCCTGATTGGTGCTCCTTGATATCTGAATTGTCTCTTTTTGGCTTCTTGTAATATTTTTATTTTACATGGAAGCTCTCAGTTTTTCATCTGTCAAATGAGATGGAGAAGGAAGTGGCAAATAACTCCAGTATTTTTGCCAAAGAAATCTCCAAATGGGATCATGTGGAGTTGGACATATCTGAAATGCCTGAATAACACCACGAAGCTTTTATTAGGTTGGCAAAATTCACTGCTGGTACTAAACCTTACTTTAAAATGGTTGTGATTCAATGCTAATTTTTCTTAATGGGTATGTTCTTCTTTCTTTAATCTTTGTAACATTTTGCAAATGATGTAAGGTGAATTTTTTTTTTAAATTTCCGTAGGTTTCTTCTTCAAGGCTTCTTTAAAATGGGCTGGGAAGAATCAGAAATCTCTCTGAATAACTCATGACCCCACTCTGCTACATTCATTTGCCCTCTTGTTTTTCTTTTCCAATATTGATTTTTTTTTCAGTTTGCACATAATATATTGCAAATACATAATTTGGCTGCAGTTAATATGAGTGATTTTGAATAGAAAACAAATGGGAGGAAGGCTGTAAATGTGGATGAGGTCATATGCTTTTGTTAATGACTTGGTGATTAGAGGTGTTTGGCAGAAGAGAAGAAATAGCTGCTCCCTCTGTCTGGCACCCAAACTTCATGTGGGCAGAGCTACTCTTTCCCAACATTTTCCTTCAGGCATGACTCTCTGGTAGTCACATGCCTCTCTCTGTTCTGTGAAAAGAAAGGAAAGTTGCTGTAGAATCTTGCTTCAGAGGAGTTTTGGGAGAGAGTTTCTATTTACCAAGCCTCTTTCTTCCTAACACTGCTAATTCATTTATACCCAGCAGAACCTGTAAAGGACAGGATTTGTGGGACTTAATATTTTCCCTACTTTCAGGGAGCTATAATAATATTTATTAAAAAATCTTTTTGGTTCATTTTTGAGCCTCCATCTGGAGAAATCTCAGTGTTTCAAAAAGGAAGTTTCCTTTTCTGGGTGTGCTTGACTACAATCACCTTCTCAACTGTCCTACAGTAATATATTTACATATCTATGTATATATATATACATATATATATATAATTGTTAAGCACCTAATATGCTTTAGGCACTGTGCTAAGAAATGGGGATACAAAAAGAGCTAAAGGACAATCCCTGCTCATAAAGAGCTCCAAGTCTAATGGGGAAGACATATAAACAGGGAATTTGATCTCTAGAGTTCTAATCTGGAATATGCTAAGATAAACAGGTAGTTGCACTAAATCTGGCATAAATATAATGATCCTCTGAGAGCAGGAGGGATACCAGGCTGCCTAAGGAGTAGGTCAAAGCTCTTAATCTAACCGCTTGTAGCCACTGAGCTTCCAATCTGGATGAGATAAGGAGGCCAGAGGCCCTACTTCCAACTTCCAATTAGGTTGAAGAGGGAAACATCACTTTTTGTATTTGTTGTTCAGTTGTTTCAGTCATGTTCAACTTCTCATGACCATATGTGAGGTTTTCTTGATAAAGATACTGGAGTGGTTTGTCATTTCCTTTTCCAAAGAGGAAACTGAGGCAAATAGGGTTAAGTGACTTTCCCAGAGTCACCCAATTAGTAAGTATCTGAGGTTGGACTTGAACTTAGGTCTTCCTGACTCCAGACCTGGCATGTTATCAATCTGCTGTGCTACCTAGCTACCCCACTTGCTAGTTCTTAGAAAAGGAAGACAGCCATACCTCTTTTGGTAGCAGCTCCAGTTAGGCATGCATCTATACCCTCTGGTCCCTGACTACTGACACTTCTTGCCTTTAGAGAGATTTCAGCTTCCTTTTTCCTTCTCTTCCCTTTACCTCCTAATCCCCTCGGTAATGGCATAGTGGTATAGTCATCTATATTTTTACAGTATTGGGTCTCCCAGGCACACATGTAAATGCTGGGGACTTTATATTCTCTAGTATACACTGAACTCCAGGCTCACACCATGATCCTACATAAACTTCAGTTTTTGATCATAGACTTATTCCTAGAAGTGACTTAGAGGTCATCCAGTCTAACCTCCTCACTTTAAAGATGAAGGAATGGATACCCAGAGAGATGAAGGGATTAATTGCTCAGTATCATGTAAATTATAGGTCACAGGGACAGTATTTGAATCCGAGACATTTGAATTGATTGACTTTTACCAATATGAATGGAATGCTCTGATATAATGCTATCAATTGTACTATAATTATAAATAAGGAACATGAAAATTGATTAATGTCTTTTAGTAAATATATTTTATTAGATGTATATAAGATATTTATGTATATATTAGATATATAATATAAAAAGTGTTTAAGTTATGACACACAAAATAGTTTCAGGAGATTTTTCAATGTATATAACAAATCTTTAACAAGAGAAAATAGAAAAGTCATACTTTCAGGCTTTTTGATATTAAGTAATGTGGGCAAACAACTTTGGAGTTAGGGTAGCCTTTTCATAAGTAAAACAAAGCAACAAACAAAGATAAGACAAAATATAGCAATAACTAAGCAAATAATAAAGATTATGTAAGAAAAGAAGCAAAAAACACATGAAAGCAGAATGATGGCAGACATTTATATTTTAAGAAACAATCTTTTTCATTATGGTGAATCATGCACTTGACATAAAGAGGTATGGTCTTAGGAAAAGCACTTAAAATATTCTCTCAGAGGGAGAAAATATTTATTTACAAGCCCAGCTGGCCTCAGAGAAGAAGCCTCCAACTTCTGTATGTCCTGTGTTAGCAGAGACAAATCCCAGTCTGAAGTCAAAGGTGAATTATTGCTACAAAAACAAACAAAAACAATGGAAAAGTTATTATGGCATTGTAAAACAAGCAAATGACACTACCCCCGGGCCCAAACAGGAAGGAACTGAGGACTGGTGTGGGAAGGAGATAGAATGAAGAAGAGATAGGAATAAAAACTAGGAGAGCAGGATGGTGCCAAAAATGTTTAAAAAAATTTGAAACACATTAAGACTCAATATTTATAGGTTCTAATTTTCTTCAGTAATTTAAAAAACTGAATAGTGGAAGTGTGTAAGTGTTCTTTATATTATGTAGTCAGAAATTGACTTGAAACATGTGATGCTTATAGGAAAGTTCTGTGCTTCTCTTCATATGGAACTGGCCCACATGATTTCCTTCTGAGGTTGCTGTTGTTCAGCTATGTCTGACTCTTCCTGACCCAATTTGGGGTTTTCTTGGCAAAGCTACTGGAGTAGTTTACCATCTCCTGCTCTAGCTCATTTGACAGAGAAGGAAATTGAGGTCAGCAGGGTTAAATGACTTGCCCAGGGTCACAAAGCTAATACGTGTAGGAGGTCAGATTTGAATTTAGGAAGATGAGTCTTCTTGACTCTAGACTTAGTACTTTATCCACTGTGCCACCTAGTTGGCTCCCTTCTGAGATTACCTTCCATTTTTGTCTCTATATTGTTGTTTGAATTTTCTATCCCACATTAGAATGTGAGCTCCATCAGAACAGGGATGATGTTTTAACTTTTTTTTTTGTTTGTTTGTTTTTTTTGCATCCACAGCATTTAGTACATTGCTAAACACACTGTAGCATTAAAAACAAACAAACAAACAAACAAAAAAAACACAACCCTCTACCTTCTGTCTTAGAATCAATATGAAACATTGGTGCCAAGGCAGAGGAGTGATAAGAGGTAGACGATTAGGGTTAAATGACTTGTCCAGGATCACCCAGTTAGGAAGTATCTGAGGCCAAATTTGAATCCAGGACCTCATGTCTCCAGGCCTGGCTTTCTCTCCATTGAGCTACCTAGGTGCCCCTACTGTAAGCATTTAAAGAATATTTGTTGATTGACTGACTAACTCATATCCTCAGGCTTCCCAAGAAAGTTTTATCCTCATTTTCATAAAAAAAAAATCCTGAAATCAGTCATGGGATGCTCCCTACTTAATTAATAACAAACAAACACAAAATAAAAGAGAAATAAGAAAAGAAAGCCTAGGGCAAATAAAAGATCACAGGTAATCCTTACTCAGGAACAAATGAAGTAAATAGCTTTGATACAAAATTGGTGTATAGAAAGACTACTGGAACTATAGTCAGAAGTCCAACGTTTTAGTAATATTTCACTGTTTACACAGATTTGGAAGTGTAGTTTCATCTCATTTGGTCTCAGTTTCCTTCTCTATAAAATGGCTGGTTCAGGATTCTTTTTCCACATACTCATCAACAAATAAATAATCCTAACATTTGAGATATTTTACATTAGGAAACACACATATGTATAAAGTTTATAGTATTTTATTGAATATATAAAAGTAGAACAACTATCTTTGGGGGGATATTTGAGTATGTTAGATGTCAGTCACTTTCAAGAACTATATAATTGAATATAATCTTCCTAATACTATGTTTCATTTAGTTCATTCTTCTGGCTTCTGGTTCAGACCATTTGGTATAAATAGGCAATTTCTGTACTTGGCAATGTGAGGTCAAGGGACAAAAAGATTGTGTTGGAGCTTTTGACTTTTCTTTCCTTCTTTCCATCCTTCTTCACCTATGTTTTACCTATCTAGGTTAAGTGTAAAGTCTCAGTGTGGGGATAGTGTCATTAAGCATCTTAATAATAACCACTTCGGCATGTTCATTTTGGAATTGGCTGCCAATGAAAAGTTCCTCTCTGGTCTTTTGCTGTTTTTAGAAAGATTTCATATGCTGATTTTAGTGGATTTTGTCTTCTCCAACCAATAAAAAAAAGTTCTGAAAAAAATTCCTTAAAAAGAGGAGAATTTATGATCCAACTTTTTTTCTGGGAAATAATTTTTCATGTCCTGGGCTACTGTTGCAAACCCAATGAAAATATGTTGCTTATAATCTTTCCCATCACCTCCTCCCAAATTCCAAACATAGTAATCATAAAGGACACCATGGTTATCTAGCTCCAGTAGAGAGCTGTAGGATTCTTATGTAGTCCAAGTTAGAGTATTTTAAGAGCAGTGAAAGATCATATGGAATGTGTTGGTATGTCATAGGACCCTGGGGAAGAGTTGGAATGGCTATCTTCTTTATCTTCTCTACTCTGTCTCTCTCCCCACCAAATCTAACACTAATTAAATCCAATCTTTCATTGAGAAAAAGAGTGGATGAGGAAGAGAAGAAAATTATAGGTTTGGTTCAGTGGGCAATTTTCTTCTGCTTAGAATAATACTTCAACTACATCAATAATCCATAATTTTTTCAGGTTATGTATTGCCTTTGCCAAGGCAAATAGCAATGCCTCTCTCACATAGTAGACAGAGTTTGTGAGTTTTGTCACCTAAAAGACATATAGTTTTTTCCAACTCAGATAAACTGGGAAGAATTTAGGATTACCTTCATACCATGATGGGGCATTATGTTAGGATTGTCATCACTACCATCTATATTGGACTTCAAGATTAGCAAATTGCTCAATATACATTCTCTTATTTGACCTTAACATCACCCCTTTTAAGAAAGTGCTATTATCCTCATTTTATAGATGGAAAAAAAAACTGAGGCTTAGTGAGGGTAAGGGTCTCTGAGCTAGTAAGTTTCATAGAAGTCCAACACTACTCATTGTGCCATGTTGTCTCCATTGGAAGCTTCAGAAGAAATTGCTCTAACCTCACTACAAATGACATGTATGGTGATTACCAAGGATCGCCACAACTGTTTTCTAAACAAAAGGCATCACTAAAAGTTCTCTGTTTTCAAGATCTCAGGGAAATAAGGTACTGGAATTATGGAGGCTATAATGTCCTGATACTACCTTTGAGGTTGGGATACTGGACAGTGATAAGGTCATTTCAGGATAAAACTGAGAAGAGCAACCTAAGAGGAGGGCACGTAATCCAGGTCAATGACTCTGGGGTGAAATCTATGAAGTTTCTTCTCAGAAAGGATTTTGTAACTACCTTTGCACTCTATATTGGCTCTATGTTATAATTAGTATCCTATGTCTTTAAAATCTTTCCTGATTGTTTCCACTTAGTTTGACTGAACATCAAATATGATTTCATTATTTCTCAAAATAAATAGTGAAAAGAAAAATTAAAAATCCATATTTTACATCACCTTTGCATGGGTGGTATGTTGCTCCATATAAGGACTGCATTTTCGACCATCTCATCACACATTTCATATATAGTCACCGGATCAGTCTTAACAAATGGGAAAATGTCACTATGTATGAGTATATGTTAAATAGTAAGTAACAACCTCTCCCACATGCCCTATCCTAAATCATGATCTGAGTGACTTTACAGGCAGTGCAAAAGTAGAATAATCTCTTTTGTTCAAAATATGTTCACCAGGGTCTAGACTAGACTATCCAAAATCTGATAAATTAACTCAATGTTCTGTTTACATTACTCAGATGACTCCATGAGGAGTACATATGAAAATTGCTTTCATTTGAAATTATTTAAATGTGGATGCAATCCTTTGTGCAAGCAGCTTAATAAACTGGCATCCCTTATATCCTCAGTGTTGAGAAGCTGTACTCCCTAATAGGAACCACTGTGATATGCTAAATATATGACTTGAATAATGTCACATGAAAACTTGATTCCAGATCTAAATGATGGCTATCTCAGTTTCTTAAATCTTTAAGTGAGTTTTGTAAAGTATAAAACATCATAATCATTCTAAGTCTTAGTGACACTGTTATACACATTTTAAAAAATAGAGACCAAATGCTAGAGCAAGATTTAGAGACAATGATACGTCATGATCTCATTCATGTGGACACTACCATCACCAGAGCAGAGGTGCACCCTAACTATCCCTACTTATTTTGTGCCATTCTTGTCCACAGCCTTCCATAAATTCTTCACATAGTCTTCCCAATGTGCTATAGACCTGCATCTGCATCTCAATACCCCAAACTAAAATATCTTACTTTATGTTTTTTCTTTATGTTTTTCTAGTCATGAAAAAAGAGTTGAATTTAAATATTTTCCTTTTATTAGAATATAAATTAGGGCAAAAATTCCTTATTTCCTATAGGGTATTCATAGCTATGAATAATATATTCATTATACTTGACTTTTTACCTCTTCAAAGTAAAATTACAACCAGGAAGAGAAATAGTTTCAAAAGAAATTAAACCCTAACCGAGGAAGACTCTTGAAAGAGGAAGGAAGAAGTCTAAGAAGGAAAGAGTCAGAAGGTTCATATAAGATTATGACTCATAATCTTGAACTGAAAATCATTGAAGTGGAAAGGATTATCATTATAGATTGAACTAGTGTCAAAGAAAGATGAGACAGAGATAGATTGGAATCATGAGCCAGTGAGGAAGATAAGATCATCCAGAACTTAGTGTGAATCAAAATTTTAAAAATATTTGCCATATTTTTTGATTTTTAGATATTTGGTATGGAAAAATATCCTGACAAACAAAGGTGGGGAGGATGGGAAGGAAAAAGGGAAAGGGAAAGAAAGTGAGGAGGAGCAGGAGGAAGAAAAGGAGGAAGAACAAGAGCAAGAAGAAGGAGGAGGAAGAGAAACAACATGATATTGTCTCTTCAAGGAAAGAATTATATTATTTTTATAAAAGTAATTTTGGAGGATATTCCACATCCACATAAAGTTATGATGCCCACCTTTTCCATATAGGCCAACATCTATGATTATGATAAGATTTAAGAATCAAGAAGCTAAATTCATGATACTCTAGAACAATACCTCACTACTAGAAACTGAGATTATATTTTTGCAACATTTTCAGGTCAAAGATAATAAGGCTTTAGCCTTTAGCTTGTGGCGAATAACTTATACTATTAGGTGTGTCCACAAATAGCACCTAAGAGTACATACTTCCTAGTACATAATGGCAAACTTTATGTTACTAAATAAGGAAAAGACTTGGGGGTCCTTTAGAAAAAAGATTCTATTTCTTTAGTTAGTTGACTTTGAGACACAGCTTCTTTATACCTCAAGGAATCGAGAAGCAATTTCTCTATCATCTTCGGTCAGGACCAAATTATCCACAAACATCCAGAAAAACGGCTTTTCACTGTTCATATTAGGCTTCCCATATTGTAAGACTCGGTAATACTGGAGGAAGTACCATACTAGGAATAGCAGAAAATAAGGAAAGAGAATTATTATTCAGAAAAGAAACAAATGACATAATCTTAGAATGCCTTTCTCTGAAAATTATGAGAAAGTGGCAACATAGACCCTGAAAATAAAGGATGAATTAAAAATGTGAGTGGGTATGATAGAGCCAAAGGGAAAAGAGAATTATCTGATGCTAGATAATAAATTATAGTCTTACTTTTGGTTGGATCTTAGTTTCTTATTTCATTGCTTTCCTCACATTTAGCCTTTCCATGACAAAAGGAATGGGTAAAATCCATTCAAGTAAAGTACCAGAGAAAATAGACCCCACTGAGTTTTTTGATAACTTTATGGCTGTTGTGAATTCTTTTAAAAATATTTTATTGATGCTTTATTATTTCATATCATTTTAATTTCCTAATATATCTTGCATGCAACTTTCTTTTGAACAGACAAAAAAGATAATTGAAACAAATCAAAACACTGACCATTTTTGACAGTGTGCAGAATTTTGCATCCATTGTTCATCATCTCTGTACCAAGTGAAGGGGAGTGATATGAGTTATTTTCTTCATGCATTGGTACAAACTGAAACACTAAAAGCATTATTTAGATATGGTAACACATACATACTCTCCTTCTACAGGGAACAAAGCCAGATTAATTCCTAAAAACAGAAGGCATTTACTCTGTGAGAATCTTCTGATTGGGTTGTTTTATATTTTGAGGATCATTTTATTACTGTGCAACGACTCTCTCTGTAGAATGAAGTAGGAGAGAGCAAAAGGCAGCATTTCAGCAAAATTCCCCCTTTCCCCAAAAGGTTATATATTCCCTAGCAATCTCTACCTATGGGGAAGGGATGGCTCCTTCTACCTGATAACCCTCATTTCTTCCCTGTTCCTTCTCTAAAATCCCTTATATCTAGAATCTTCTTTTCCAAGCTAGAAACATCAGATCTTCTTGAGCAGAACCCCTCCCTACCCTATAAAAATATGGGCATCTCTAATCCTGGGGCGGAATTATCTCTATCTCCAAACTCCCAAGCCAAGCAAGTTACCCTGAAGCATAGAATGAATTGGCACTCAGAAATTCAAGACAATTGTCTTCTCCCTCTCTTTTTGTGACTGGTCTTATCTGGCCCTTTCCCTTCTCCTTTCCAGCTCTACTTTGTATGTTTTTTTTGTTTTTTGTTTTTTTTTTACCCTTGTACTTCGGTGTATTGTCTCATAGGTGGAAGATTGGTAAGGGTGGCCAATGGGGGTCAAGTGACTTGCCCAGGGTCACACAGCTGGGAAGTGGCTGAGGCCAGGTTTGAACCTAGGACCTCCTGTCTCTAGGCCTGACTCTCACTCCACTGAGCTACCCAGCTGCCCTCTACTTTGTATGTTTTAGTCTCAATGTAGAAGTCCTATGGAAGCTGCCCTAATACCTTTCCCACTTCTTGTGATGACTTTCTCTGATATTCTCTTGGTTGTCTCCAGTTAAGTCATGGGGCCTTCCCTTTATGGATTCATCAACTCATCAAAAAGAAATGTCTATTGCTTTCAGCATTGCCTGGCTTGTCTAGCTTTCCTGGGAAACTCCTTTTTTTCTCAGCAATGGACTCTTAAGATTCCTAGATATCATATTTAATTGTGTATTTTATCCTGAGACCAATAACAATAAGTTGTTAAGAAAGTTAAAAACAATAGCAATCTTAGATCTATTCATATATTTCCTTCTTTCCTTCCTTCCTCCCTCCCAACCCCTCCTTTCTTCCTTCCTTCCTTCCTTCCTTTCTTTCTTTTTCTTTCTTTCTTTCTTTCTTTCTTTCTTTCTTTCTTTCTTTTTTTCTTTCTTTCTTTCTTTCTTTCTTTCTTTCTTTCTTTCTTTCTTTTTCTTTTTTTTTTCTTTTTCTTTATTGTTTCTTTGCCTCAGCTAAGGTAGACATTCAGGGGCTTCTCAGTAGGCTAATCCAACTCTGATCCTCCTCAGGGTAGTTTTGGCTTGCTCTGTTTATGACATAGGCTAGTTGACCCCTCCTCAAACAACCCCATCCTGGGGACTCACTTATTAGAGCACAACTTAGTGTAGATACACTATGGCAGTGATAGCGAACCTTTTAGAGTGGTAGGTTATGTGAGAAATGTCCTCAGGCACACATGTAGAGAGGGAGGGAAGCAGCCCAGCCCCATGTTCCTCTGGCTTTCTAGTAACAAACTCTGGCAAAGTCTGTGCTGGGGTGACGGTGTATGTATCCACAGAGAGAGCTCTGAGTGCTTTATCTGGTATGTGTGCCATAGGTTCACCACCACATCCCTATGAGCTGAGCCCAATAGAAGTCAAAACTCTCAAACTCAAAAGATCTACTGGCCTTGGCTGGGATCATAGGCTTGTACCACCATATCCATTACTTCTAACAGGTGGGTGAAAAAAGGAACAATGGCAAAGAAGATAAGGGGACAATGTATATAAAGACAGTTGCAGGAGATAGTCATTTAATGTCTCAAAATATCTCTTACCAGGTGGATGTTTGAAGATTTGACCAATTGGAGGGGTAGAACCGTATATTAAATCAAACGGTCCCCATTCTTCTACCTAATTAAACACAAAAATTTCAGAACATATAATTTCTCTATTTCAACATGTGACTCAAGACTACTAAAAGGTATATATTAATATCTAGCATATGTGTGATAAGTGATGAAATCTTTTTCTCTTTCATACCATTATATTAGTGACAACAAACATAGCATAGATTATTATTATTTTTAAATCCTTATCTTCTGCCTTAGTATCAATTCTAAGTCAGAAGAGTGGCTATGACTACATAATCAGGATTAAGTGACTTTCCCAGGGTTACATAGCTAGGAAGTATGTGAGGCTAGATTTGAGCATAGGTTACCCAGGTCCTCTCAACATAGAATAGATTATTGAATCACAGAATTCTAGATTTGGGATTTTTAAAATTTAGAGATTCTCTAAGTCCAAATTCTACCAAGGTCCTTTCCCAAGAAATCCCTTCCAGTGGATTCAAGCCTTTGTTTATATTTCCCTGGCTATTAATCATTAGATGCCTCATGAAGAAAGCCTTTTCTTTCCATTTTTAATTGTCAGAAAACCCTTTTTTTATATTGAGTTGAACTCTACCTCTCTGTAACATCACCTACTACAGCTAATTCTGCTTTCTAGAGCTTTACAGAACATGTCTAGTCCCATTTCCCTTTGAGAGCTGTTCAAAATATAAAATCAGCTATTATGCATTCCCTAAATCTTTTCTTCTCTAGTTTAAACATGCCTAATCCCTTTAACTTCATAGGGAAGGGCTTCTAGATCCTTTAATCTTCCACCATACTTTTTTTGTCAATATTCCTCTTAAAATAAAGCTTTCAAAACTGAATATAGTGGTTTGGATCATGGCAGTACATGGATGGACTTTGTCCACTTGACTTTGAACTCTGGTTAATGTAGCCTAATGCTGCATTTCTCTACCAAAGTCATTTTTTTTGATACTTCTCTGTGACACTGACCTTTGGTTGTGCAATGGGCTGGATGTCTGTTCCAGAACCAACCAAACTAATAAAAGGGTGGAATTCAGCACAAAATCGACTGTTGATTGTTGAATTTTTTTTAAAATCACCTATAGCTCTCAAAGGGAAGCTACCAAGTCAGAGAAATGTTCTGATTATGTTTCAAGAGACAAACTCATTCCACTAAAGTTGTATATTTTTGAAATGCTGCATTCATTTACTGAATGAAAACTTCATTGTATTGAGTCATAATGATCTTGAGGCCAATAAAAACCCCTAAGCTGTTTTTCATGTGAATGGGCACCCTCTTCCATCTTCTACTTGGGAAATTGTCAACAGAAACTTTCTGAAGTACATGCCAAGAACCATAAATAAGGCAGGCCAATTGGAGTTTTGGTCTACAGTGCTTTCAGCTTCTTTTCTCACCCACCCCATATCCCTTGCTTAGCTATATCTCCAGAGTAATGTCATTGTTGCAACCCTCCAATTAAGAACATTCTTCCTTCATCAACATATCATTTGTCCACGATCCGTTTTGAATTAGGGGAGTTGAAGGTCCAAAGTCATACATTAGAAACATTGATCAGACGCATCAGGGGATGAATTGGCCGCCCTCCCAATGTGGCAGTAATCTATGGGGGCCTCATCATGGATGGCAACCCAGACTTAAGGATCCATTTCATGCTTTTCTTTTCTTTTTCTTTTTTTTTAAAAAAAAAACACCTCGCCTTTTATCTTAGAATTGATATTAATTATCAGTTCCAAGACAAAAGAGTAGTAAGGGCTAGGCAATTGGGGTTAAGTGACTTATCCAGGGTCATGCAGCTAGAGAAGTATCTGAGGCCAAATTTGAACCCAGGTCTTCTCATGTCTAGGTCTGGCTCTCTATTTGTCTAGGTCTGACTCTCTATCCACTGAGCCACATAGCTGCCTTCCACTTCATTCTTTTCAGAAGGTATTTCAAACAAATGATGTGGGTTTGCACTGCCTGAAGGGGATACTGATGCCTTCCTGCATTTCAGTTGAATTTCCCCCCAAAATCCCACATCCCCTTTCCCAAATACTTTTTTGGGGGGGCCATATGAATTTCTAGTTATGGATCTACACAGGTTTGACCATGATATTCAGTTGCATAACCACCTCCAATAGCTTCTTATTGCTAATACACGTATCTTAACTTGGCATTTAAGGTGGTGGTAGGAGATGGATTATGAATTTATTAAGTACCTATTATGTGTCAAACATTGCAATAATTGCTTTTTAGAAATATTATCTCACTTAATCCTCAAAATGACCTTGGTAGATAGGAGCTTTTATTATCTCCATTGAGGAAACTGACATAGACAAAGGCTAATAATAATAATAATAATAATAATAATGAGCTATTTGTTTTTCAGTCAGTTTGACTCTTTGTGACCCCATGGACTCTGGCTATCCATGGGGTTTTCTTGGCAAGGATACTGGTGTGGTTTGATGTTTCCTTCTCCAACTAGGAAGTATCTGAGGATGGATTTGAACTCAGGTCTTCCTAATTCCAAGCCCATTGCTCTTACCCACTGAGCCAAAGCTATCTCTATTAGTAATAATAGCTAAGATTTATATGGTGCTTACTGTGTGCTAGGAATTATGCTAAGCACTTTGTAATTATTATCTCATTTGATCCTCCCTACAACTGTGGGAGCCAGGTACCACAGATAAGGAAACAGATAGAAGTTAAGTGACTTGCCCAGGGTCATATAGCTAATAAATATCTTTGGCCACATTGGAACTCAGGCCTTCCTGACTCCAGGCCCAGAGCTCTATCAACTACTTTATCCAAGGTGCTCCATAATCTTGCTTGAACTTAAGAGTTCCAGTTTTACTTTACGAGTTCCTTTCACACACTTTATATTCCAGCCAAATTGGCCTACTTGCTGTTCCCTGAACTTGTTTTTCCATTATTTATCTCTTTAAACATGTATTCTTCCAGGCCTAGAATCCACTCCATCTTCATTTCCACTTTTCAGAATATTTATCTTCTTTCAGGGTTCACTTCCTACAAGAGTTACTCCCTGATTCCCCCTAGTTGTTAATGCAATAAGCCTCCCCAAATCACCTAACATGCAAATGTATTTTCCCCAATTTAACTCTTTAAGGGCAGGAATTTTGGTTTCTGGAGTGCCAGAGCCTAGCACAATGCCGTAAATAGTAGGTACTGAGCAAATATTTGTTGAATTGAATGAAAATTTACTGAAACTACTTTCTGAAAAGCATATGTACTATATCTACAATATAAAATTCCAGGTCAGTAACCACATCAAAAATTAAATCATAATGATAATAGCTAGTATTTATGAAATGCTTTAAGGTTTGCAAAATGCTTCAAGTGTGTTATATTACTTAGTAAATAAGATTAGTCCTATATAATTTGTTCTTAGTGAGCTTACATTGACTTGTTTCACAGCTGGCTAAAATATCTTTTAAAGCATAAAAGAATCAAGATATCAAGTGAATCTATGTACAGCAAAGAGAGTCAGGGAAGTTGAGAAGTAAATAATATCCTTATAATTCATGAAACAATTTGGCCTTGGGTTTGCCATATCCAAGTATCCTCCTCCACAAGATATGCAGATATTGCTGAAGATGGGTATGGTTACAATAAAAAGATGCCATCATCAGAGGGTAATGTATTGGAATGCTTCCTGGAGTGACAGAATATTAGTTTTTGATGCTGGATCCCATACAGTGTTTTTCTTGATTATGTTCCAATCCCTTGTCTTGCATCCATAAACACTTGAACCTTTATGTTCCCAGAAACAATTCATGACTTCCTATCTAGCTTTCTGCACTTGAGAACTGGATTTGATCTCCTCTTGAACCATGACTTCTCCAGAATTCTCTTACGTCCTTACCTGACCCTCTGAACTTACTAGGTTTGGATAATCTCTGTTATTTCCTTGAGCAGGGGAAGGGACATCTGGCATTTTTGTCTTATTCCAGGACAAAGATAAATATATCCACTCTTCTACAGGTCCTCCAATTGAGATGATTAGCAAACCCATTCATATGCAAACCTGTAACTTGTGGACTTGGGTGAAGAGGTATTTTGTATTGTTCAGTTTAAATACTTCTCTACTCCATTCTTTTTCCACTTGAGTCTATTGGCTTGCTTTCTATAATTTTGACACTGTGAATCTCAGAGAAATGCACTCTTTGAGCCATCAAGAGTATTTTCTAGATCAGATGTGTGCTGTTTCTAGCTTCAGCCCATTACCAAATCCCAAAGCAGAGTCCTCTTCTCAGGAATTTGGGGACACACCTAGTATGTTCCAGGGAGTTGGCTGTGCCACTGAATTACTAACCTGGTTCCAAGAGCAACAATTCCAACCAGTTAGATTTTCTTATTATTCAGAATAAAGAGTAGAAATAGAGAAAAAAATAGAATCTGGCCTTATTTACTATTTCCCCGTGTAGAACATGCCATCTTTCATCTCTGCTGTTGCAAAGGCTGTTCCTTGGGCTTCTAGAATGTTTTCCCTCCTTATCTCCACCTTCTGAATCCCCCAGCTCAAGGCTTAGACCAAGTGTCACCTCCTATAAGAAACCTTGCTTGACTTTCCCGTTTTTTAGTACTCACTCAATTATTATATTTATTTATTTTATGCTATGTTCTGCATACTTTTTTTTTTTTTAAACCCTTACCTTTTGTCTTAGAATCAATACTGGCTCTCAATCCACTGAGTCACCCAGATGCCCACTATTCTTTATTCTAAGAGGCAGCTATGTGGCAGGGTGGCTAGAGTACTGGCTGTAGATTCTGAAAGATGAGTTAAAATCCAGTTTTAGAGTTGTTTGATCAGTTGTGTGATCCTAGGCAACTCTTTCTGCCTCTGTTTCCTCAGCTGTAATAATGATATCTACCTCTCAGGGTTGTTGTGAAGATAAAATGAGATTAAATTTGTAAGACTCTTTGTAAATCTTAAAGCATTCTATAAATATGAGCTATTATTATTTCATCTTTTTTTTTTCCCCAAGTTGTGTGAGCTCTTTGTAAATCCTGTTTGGGCTTTTTTGGCAAAGATACCAGAGTGGTTTGCCATTGTCTTCTCCAGCTCATTTTATCAATGAAGAAACTGAGAGTAAGTTAAGTGACTTGCCCAGGTTCACACTGCTAGTGTCTGAGGCTGGATTTGAACTCAGGACTTCTTGACTGTAGTTCCAGCATTGTATCCACTCTGTCACTTAGTTGCACCTATTATTTTGTATATATCTTAATATTTACTTCTCTGTATACAAGTTATTTATTTCAAGTATTATATATAATCTTTTTTAAAACAAAGATTTTTGTTTTTGTCTTTGTATCCTCAGTACTAAACATAATACCTCACAGAGTAGCTTGTTAAAGGGATTTTCTTAATCTCTCCCTCTGTCTCTTTAAGAGGCAAGAGAGCAGGGTTTCTAAGTGGATCAGAACTGACAGGAGTCAGTGAGCCAAAGCTGAAGATTCTGTTACCAGGGAGGGGAGAGATAAGGAAGGAACACTGGCAGTTGGGACTTTTTGTCTCCAGATCTGGAGAGAGCAGGTCTATCTCTGGGTGATAGAAACTGATTGAAGGAGTTCATGGATGGTGGCTGTTGATTATTTAGGAAGATAGGTAGTTAGTGAATCAATTTTAGATAGTGTAGGTTAGAGCAGGTGTGGTCTTTACCAGGCAAGAAGAACCTGTCTTCAGAAGACAGATTGTAGGTTATTAGAAATTTTAGATAGTATTGGGAATTTAGGTATAGTCATAGGGTATTAGAATAATAAATCTCCCTTTCTTCCTTTTCTATTTTCTATCTGTACCTCTTCTCAAATTAAACTACGTGTTTTATTCAACTGCTCTCCTCACTTTTGTCAAACTCCTACTTTTAAACCTTACAAATTGTTTAATAAGTGTTTGTTAAAATGAACCAATTCAAACCAGATCCAGAAAGGGGAGGAATGCAAAAACATGGAAGATATGTAATAGGCTGATTTTGGGTATGCTATTTATCCTCTACAATTCTTCCCTCTCATACCATTTTTAGGCAGCTCATGAATGTCACTTCATGACCTGAGGGATGGTGGTTTAGCTTGATGATATCTTATTGTGGGAAAAATCATCATAATATGGATTAGGATTAGTGTTAAGATTAGGATTAGTGGGGGGGTGTCTAGAGAGTTGATCTGGAGGCAGGATGGCCTTGGCTCAAGTTTACCTCCAACACAAAGTGGCTGTTTGACTGTGTTCTGAGGCTTATATTTGATGTGGAAGGTGCTGAACAGCATCGGTTGTCATAATTTCTCACTAGGAATTCCCTACTGCAGTGAAATCAAATGTCTAGTTTTTTAAAAAATCCTCTTTGAGTCCAAGAACTCACCAATACTATACATTGTCCTGAATTTTTTTCAGCACCTATGAAAATATCAACTACTTATCAAGTCAGAGAAGTGCCAATTTGAAGAGACAGAATTGCTATAGCACATAGTAGATTGTAGGGCAGTAGCAATGAATGCTGGTAAAATGAAATCCATCTTATGAATAAATCCTCTAACCTATGAATTCCCTGAGGAGCTTCAACAGTTTTGCAAGATTTTGAGAGCTTAGGTTTAGAGATTGAAGGACTTTCAAAGGCTCTTTAGTTTAAAACCCTCATTTTACAGATGAGCAAACTGAGATATAGAGGCAGCTAGTTGGTGCAGGGGAATAGAGGACACAGTTTAGAGTTAGGAAGACTCATCTTTTTCCTGTGTTCAAATCTGGCCTCAGATACTTACTAGCTGTGTGACCCTGGGCAAGTCATTTAATCCCATCTTACCTCAGTTTCCTCATCTGTAAAATGAACTGGAGAAGGAAATGGCAAACCACTCTAGCAATTTTGCCAAAAAAACACCCAAATGGGGTCCCAAAGAGTCAGATTAGATTGCAAAAATGACCGAAAAATGAAAAATACTCATTTATAATGAGGTTCAGTGATTTGCCTAAAGTCACACAGATAGAAAGTATCAGAGTGGGGATTTGAATTGGCTCCTCTAACCCTAGATCCATTGTTCTTTCTGCTATATTCTCAGTGCCCTTCCTACCATTTTTTTGATTTCCAGGTTTTCTATTCTGACAGTCCCTCTCATAAACTTGCTAAAGCCTTCCATTGAATATTCAAGGTAGAAGAAGTACTGAATGAATTTAAGCAATAAGTGGCCTACTTGATCTACTTGGACACTCATGAATAATCATAGAAAATTAAATTTAAAATTACATTTACTTATAGATGCTGGTGGTCATTGTTAGGGCCATCCTTTCATAGCCTGTGCCACCCTGCCCCATAAGCTGACCTCAGAAGAGAGAGGAAAATAAAACCAAACTATGCTAAATGCTCTAGAGCTTATGTCTGAAGTAGGGAGATATTATTGTGAGGGATCTTGGTACTCCATCAGCATTTACACTGACTATAGGACCCTAGAAAACCCTTACACAATACTAGTCAACTCAACCAAAGTCCTTTATGTATATATGTATTCACAGTGACCTCTATATCTATATTTATAGCTATGCACATGCATATACCTATAGTGTATGTGTATATATTCTGAGACTGTAGTTAGAGCTATCATAGATCTAGACCTAGAAAGTATTTCAAAAGCCATATCATATAAAACCATCATTTTATAAATGAGGAAACTAACGCCAAGAAAATTCAATGATTTGCCCACATAATGCACATAAGTCAGAGGCAAGATCTGAACTCATGTCCTCTAACTCGAGATGATTCTGTGATTTAAGTCTATCAACTCCTACCTTTTTGGGCACTACAACCAGTGGGTAGATGAACTATTGAGCCAACTGAAATTTGGATTGATGATGATGAAGAAGAAAAATTACCATTGGCTTGGCTGCTGTATCCTAAAAGCAATGACACCTTTTGATCTCACTTGCAACTGAAATCTTCCATATGTGTTAGAATGGGAGCTCCCAGAGGGCAGGGACTCTCTTGCTTTCCAGTTTGAATAGTGTTTGGCACAGTGCTTTGTGTGTAGCAAGTGCTTCATAAACATTTTGCTTATTCAATATGATGTTCTCTCCTGCTTCTCAATTTTTTTTCTCTGCAAAAGAACTTCTGAAACTGAACTAGCTATATTTTCCATTCCCTACTTGGGAAGTTGATTTTTGGAAGAACTTAAGATTAATACTTTAATTCGTCCCCCATTAATCTCATTACATTTCATCTTCCTAGATTCAGTCTAGTTAGCTAGGCTACTAGTCCTTCCTCCCAAGTTTGTGGCATATGCAATTTGAAAAACATTCCATCTCAACTTTATCTAGATCGTTGATCAAAATATTAAACAGGAGGAGGCAAGCACAGATCCCTGGGACACCCCCACTAGAGACCACATTTTAGGATGACATGGAATCACACCTTTTGGATTTGGCCATTTTGCCATTTTCAAACCTTCTCAGCCTGTCTTGGTCCTCACCACGAGAAGCCTCACTGTTCCCACTATTTATGTCTACCTGGAGAAGTTGAAACCTACTTAAACTGACTTCTAAAATCCCCAAACTATATATAAATGGTAGTTCAACTGATAGTACACACCCAGGGAGCCCTTAGGTGTTGCCTCTTTGACTCATTTCAGCAAACATTTTTTGTTCCTGCTTGGCTGCCCCAGAGCCCATCTTTCTGTTAAGCTCATCTAAAGCTAAACATCTCAGTCCAGTTTTCTGTTTAGCTGCTTGGATTATGAATTGGATTATGATTTCTTATCTCCTCCCCCACTTCCACTGTTTTTTCCCTTAAGGTCTAAGTGCTTCCTAACTCTGGCATGAGTTCACTTTCACCCCCTCACTCTTCCTGGAAAGGGGTGCAAGATTTGAAACAGAGAATTAATGTAGCATTTTCTAATGACTGGCTCCATTACACATATTAATTTGGTGACTATTAAGTACATTTTAGCAAATCTTATTACGAAATGAAAAAGGATAAGGCAATAAATAGAAAGGTACCCTGGGTTAGGGCAGGATTTCTAGACCAAGGATCTAGCAAACTAATTGTCTTCGTGGTTTCCAAAACTACACTAAGAAGTTAGTAATGGAAAAAATGATAATCCCTCTCCTTCTAGAGCTGAGAGAAGGTTCTATAGTTTGGAGACTGGCCCTTTCTTCAAGAGATCTCTTTAAGATGGCACTTTCCATGACACTGGCAAACTGATCTCAAGGGTAGCATCCCCACCACCCTTGCTCCTCTTCCCCTTTTTGCTCAGTGAGACCTAAGGAGGATGCAGTCTGAGAATTCAGCATGATATAGACTAGAAAGAGTTCTGTAAACCTGGGTTTGAATTCCAGCTCTGACGCTTCTAATTGCAATAGCTTTAGCAAGTGACTTCCCCTTGCTAAGTCTTAGTTTCTCCATTTGTTTGTAAAAATGGGAAAATAATACTTGTAAAATCTATCTCAAAGGATTCTTAGGAGGAAATTACTTGGCAAAAAGTGCAAGCACTATATAAATGCAACCCACTATTGTCATTGTATTATCACTTGTCAGGGGCAATGGATAGAGCACTGGACTGGGAAGTAGGAAGACTCATCTTCCTGAGCTCAAATCTGGCTTCAAACACTTATTAGCTGGGTAACCCTTGTCAAGTCACTTAACTCAGTTTGCCTCACTTTCCTCATCTGCAAAATGAGGAAGGGGAGGAGAAGAAAATGGCAAACCACTCCAATGTCTTTGCCAATAAAACCCCAAATGGGGCCCTGAAAAGGTGGACTTCAAAACAATGAACTATTAAAAATAGGACACATTTTAATATTATTTATGTTAGACAAAGTAAAGAGGGGAATAAACAACTGTATAGCACCGACTATGTGCCAGGCACTGAGCTAAGCATCTTTCAAATATCTCATTTGATTCTCACAACAATGACACGAGGAAGTACTGTTATTATTTTCATTTTATAGCTGAAGAAAACTGAGGCAGACAAAAGTGATTTGCCCAGTCAGAGTCACAGTGTTAGTGTCCGAATAAGAATTTGAACTCGGGTCTCCCAGCCTGCAGCCTCAGTGCTCTGTTCACTGTGCCACCCTGCTGCCTCAGTATTCTCTTCCCAGTCTCCCTGTGAGGGTAGCATTATTATTCCCCCCGCCCTTTTTTTTTTTTAATAGAAGGAACTAAAGATCAGCTTGGCAGAAGTAATTTGTCCCAGTTTGTGCACCTAGTAAGGGGTAGAATCATAAGTTAAACATTATTTTCTGAGACTAAGTCTCCTCAGACTCTTTTTAATCTGACTAATAGCAGTTTGATTTGCTAACCTTGAAACTCTAGTACACAATAATATACATTAACTGAAAATTTATTGTTTACTTGATATGTATTAAAAGAAGACATATCATAGACTTTGGAGGGTATTTGTTCCCCAGGTAGCCAAGTGGTACAAAGAATAGCGTTCTGAACCTGTAGTCAGGAAGCCTTGAGTTCAAATCAAACCTTAGATATTTCCTAGCTGTATGACCCTGGGTAAGTCACTTAATATTTGTCTGCCTTCTTTTCCTCAACTGTAAAGTGGGGATGATGGTAGCATCTACATCTTACAGTTGTTTTGAAGATAAAATGGGATAATTTTTTAAAAGCTCTGAACACAATGCCTGGCCATTTTTGTTGTTGTTGTGCAATCATGCCTGACTCTTCCTTGCCTCATTTGGTTTTTGTGTTTGTTAGTTTGTTTTTATATTGAATATTGGAGTAGTTTATCATTTTATTCCCCAGCTCATTTTACAGATAAGGAAACTGAAGCAAACAGGGTTAAGTGACTTACCCAGGGTCATATAGCTAGGAGGTTTCTGAGGCCATATTTGAACTCAGTTCTTCCTGACTCCAGGCTCAGCACTCTACCCACTGTGACACCTAGCTGCCCAATGGCTGGTACATGTTGTTGCTGTTCAATTGTTTCAGTCTTATCTGATTCTTTGTGACCCCATTTGATTTTTTCTTGGCAAAGACACAGGAGTGGTTTGCCATTTACTTCTCTCACTTTACAGATGAAGAAACTGAGGCAAACAGGGTTAAATAGCTTGCCCAGAGTCATACAGCTAGTAAGTGTCTGAGGTCAAACTTGAACTCAGCTCCTCCTAATTCTAGATCTGGAACACTGTCCACTGTACCACATAGCTGCCCAGTACCTGACATGTAGTAAGCACTTAATAAATGCTTGTACTCTAACGCAGCTGTTTAGTAGCTCTGTGTAAACTTGGGCAAGTCTCTCTGGACTTCCATAAAATCAGGTGACTGGACTAGTTCTAAATATTATGAATCCATAAATGAGTATTTTGCACCATTCTACTGTACTATTCTATGAGGCCATAGAAACTTATGGAAGAAGTAACTGGCAATAGCCAAAGAACAGCATGGATTTCATTTTAAATGTTCACATGATTCTGATGATGTAAAAGATGCAAGGCTAAGATTTCATCACTGAACTTCAGCTTTTTAGGGGAAGTAATGAGGGATACTTTCCATGTACTTTAAGACACGGCATTATATACGTTAGCAAAAGATAGTGGTTTCTCCCTTTATTATGCAACATCTCATATGAGTCCTGTTATAAGGAAGAGATAAGAAATGATGGTTTGCAGAGGGCAGAGGCATGAGACCAACTGAGAGCGATTCTGGAATGCTAAAAAGAGGGCTGAGTTGAAAAACTCAGGAGCAGTTAGTCTCTCTGGGGTTTGCCAATTGCAAGCATCTGGAGGGCTTTGCTGCCAAAAGACCTGGTGGAGTTTTTGTACCTATCCTTGCTGTTGAGACCTGTATTTCCCTTTGGAGAAGATTTTTGAACCTGAAACTAGGCTGACTCAACATCCAGTCATTTGCAGCTGAATGTGAGTGGGAGATCTGAGTCTATCTGGACTTGGGATCTTTCCCTTGGGTCCCTGCCTAATCTGCCACAGACCAATACTTCAAGTAACTATCAAAAGACGTTTGGTTAGTGTAGGCTAGAGAGCATTTAGGGTTCTGGGATTTTAGATGAGAGAGGTGATGGAATTAGAGTAGATCATCAAACACTGAGAAGACACTTCTCATGAAGGTTTAGGTTTGGGGTGCTTAGCTAGAAATATAGTAGTAGTAATTCCCTTTTCCCACCAAACCTCTATTAAGGAATAAATTACAACATTCAGTGACCTTTTCCTAATCTGTTGCTGAGTGTGGTCTGTGTGTTGGTCCTTGACTAGGCTCTGCCAGATTTCTCAAATTAGTGAACCACATGCAGCTTTATTTTACTTACATCTTTCCTTACTACATCTGTCACATCATCCAAATATTTCAGCATTCCATTATCAGAATTGTTTCCCAAAAATCCAAACTTGACTAGTTCTGCATGGGGAGGAAAGAAGGAATAGTTTAGTTTAAGTTCCAATACCTCTACTTCAATGATCCATAAGTAACTCAAAATCAACACATCCAGGACAGAAGTCATTACTTTTTACCTAAACCTCTGAACTTCCTTGTTCCTGTTAAGGGCACAACCAAAGTTCACAACCCAGGAATCAGTCTTCATTCTTTAGTTTCTCATGTCTCATATCCAGTCAGTTACTAGTCTTGCAGATTCTATTTTCTCAACATCTCTGCATCTGTCCCCTTCTGTCTACTCAAATTGAACCCACTCTAGTCCTTATCATCCCTTTCCTGGACAGTCTCCCTATTGTCACTATAGCCACAGTCTCCCAATTGTCTCTTTCCTCTTTGATCCATTTTCCACAGAGCTGCCAGGGGTTTGAGGACCATGCTTTTAGGACTGTTGAATTAGATCACCTTTGACATTCTTTCTAGCTTAAAATTTATCTTCCTATAATCTCTTTCTGAACCTCAATATCCTCATCTGGAAAATGAGGATATTAATATTTGTGCCACCTTTCAGGCTTCTTGTGAAGAACTGGCATTGTAAAAGCTAGAAATGAATCATTATTATCCCTATAACAATATTAATGGCTATTATAAGCTGTGATCCATGCAATTCAGGATTGCAGCACACATAATTTGACAAAATATATTTTCCTCTTTTTCCTTTATATGGAAAAGACATGCCTTCTGTTCCTTTTGTAACTGGCACATTGTCAAGTATCCATTAGGTAGACAATCAATTTTCTTTTATTAGTATCTCCCACAGACTCTGTATGTACACGATGCTTATCAAATAGGTCGTAATAGAACATGAAATTTATTTTAAATTTTAAAACTGATAATGACTTTGGATAAGATTGTAAACACATTTACCGTTCTCAATATCACCAAAAAGGGACAGGACTTGGATTGGTTTTCGTTTCCATGCGGGTACAGTTTTATACATTTCCAGAGGTCTCTGCTATATTAGTATTCAAACAAACAAAAAAATAGAGAAATAAGTTTAGAAAGGTGTATAGTCTATTTGGCCACATACCATACAATTTCCCTTCCTTACAATATATCCATTTATTTCAGTTCATAAAAATAAACCAATGTTATCTTTGAGAATTTAGATTTTTTTTAAAAAAGTGATTTTGAATCAGGTCATAAATAGTTTGGCAAGTAGGTGGTGCAAAGCATAGAATTCCCACTAGGCTGGGAATCAAAAAGAATCATCTTACTGAGTTCGAGTCTGGTCTTGGACACTTAGTCATGTGACCCTAGACAAATCCCTTGACCCTGTTTGCCTCAGTTTCATCATCTGTGAAAAGAGCTGGAAAAAGAAATATCAATCCATTCTAGTGTCTTTGCCAAGAAAACCCCAAATGAGCTCATTAAGAGTCAGACATGCTTGAAACCTCTAAATGACAAAGAAATAGTTCACTTTTTTCACCCAAGATTTTACATAGAATCAGGAACAACACAAACTGGCTGCTTGCTGGGGAGTGTGAGTACATATCTGACCCCACTGAAATATAATGGAAAGAATACTGGACTTGGAATCGAGGAACCTAGGATTTGAAACCTGACTCCAACTTTTGCTAGTTTTATATCACCACTTGTCTAAACCTCAATTTCCTCAATTGTAAAACTGTGATGAATAAACAGTCGTGAGGAAAACATTTCATGAGGCAGTGGAAAAAAGCAAGAGATTCATTGATTCATCGGCGGTTGTCTGATCACTCTTTCTCTGTGTCTTGCTGATTCATCATCCATGTCAGCCCCACAAACTGTGGATATACCCAAAGTCTGTGTCCCTGGCCATCTTTTTCTCTCTTTATGTTTTGTCCCTTGATGACATCATCATCTAGTGGCTTCAATGAGTCATCTGTAGGCAGTTAACTCTGAGAGCTCTCAGTCCAGCCCTACTCTCTCTCCTGAGCTCCCGTTTTAACATTATATACCACCTAGTGTTTATTTCAAGCTGGTTGTCCCATAATAGACATCTCAAACTTAGCAATTTCATTTATAATTCTTCCTAAACTCCTCCTCCTTCTGAATTTCTCTATCATTATTTGAGGACATCACCATTGTTAGAGTCACCCAAGTTCCCAACCTTGGGTTCATTCTTGACTTCTCCCACTTCCTCATTTCACACATCCAGTCTCTTGCCAAATCTTCTTTTGTTTCTATCTCTATAACATCTGTGCTATGCATAGTGCTTAGAACATATGTAGCATTTGCTAACTCCCTTACTCTTTTTTTTTTTAAATGCTTCACTTTTTTTTTATAGAACTTTTTATTATAGAACCCAAAATACAAAACTCATTCCAAGGCTTCAATTTAGAATGACATCACTGAAAATGGTCCATTTTCTCACTATTCCAGTGGTGGTCATCCCAGCAGTTACCTGATTAATGCTTCCTTCCCAATAAGAATACTTTGCTTACAGTGGATTTAAAACTTATCAGAGTTGAAGTTAACAGTCTAGCTTATTTCATAATCACTTTAAACCACCCTTTCAAAGCATGATTACCATTCCCATGTATGCTAAGCATTATAATCTTTAAAAAGCTGCATTCAACTAATACTCAATTGATACAAATTAAATTCTATTCTATTGACAACTCATACACAGGAAAAAGATAGAATATTCATGTGATTATTTTATTCTTCAACTTTATCCTTCTTCCAAAAACCACCTTAGGTACACTAGCTAGTGTGAAAACCTTTAATTACTGTCTAAATAAAATATGCTCACACTTTTAAACTTTATATTACCAAGTTGTAACCAATCATCTAACAGTAGCAAAGGTTTTTTTTAACCTGTCCAGCACCTATCTTTACTTTGTGAAATGTATGACTCAAATGTATCTTAACTGATGATGATGTTTTAAAAACAACTAGTCATAAAAACGTAAAGGCCATTTAAATAGTAACATGGTATTTATCTACCATAGACCATACAAAACAGATTTTAAAATGCTTATTTTGTAAACAAGGGATAAGAGCTCACTTGCTTAGATATTTGAAATACAACTTTATTATGATCTAAACGAAAAAAGGAATGGGAATGACAGTAACAAACAAGACTCACCACTGAATAATGTGATGGGACTGCAGCAGTCTTACATTTGAAACTCAAGGGGACATATTTGCGGTCCAAAACAGCTAAATACGCAGGTCCAAAATATGAATTATATATTTTTAAACTGCCACATTCACTCTGAAGCCCATTCATCTCCTTCAGCATCCCAAAGATTAAGGACATGTCCTGCTCAGCTATATAATAAAGTGGCAAACACGCTACACCACTGACATCCCAGGACAGTTGCCTGTAAAACTAGACCTCTGACGCTGGGCTCTAGCTTCATTCCCTTACAGGTCATCATCTTCATCGGGGAGTGCAGTTGTTTGAGCAATCTGTAAAGCCTGCTCATACTGTGCTGCCAGTACTGGGTCCATGACAACCTCTGGAGGTGCAAGAGCAGGCATGGCAACAAACTCCAAATTAGGGTCTCCAATAAGTTTTCTAGCAAGCCAAAGGAAGGGCTTCTCAAAGTTGTAGTTACTTTTGGCTGAAATGTCATAGTACTGAAGATTCTTCTTCCTATGGAAGACAATTGATTTCGTCTTGACTTTTCTGTCCTTAATATCCACTCTGTTGCCACACAACACTATAGGGATATTTTCACAAACTCATACCAGATCTCTATGCCAGTTAGGCACATTCTTGTAACTCTTGATGTTACATCAAACATTATAATGGCACACTGAGTTTGGATGTAATAACCATCTCTCAGACCACCAAATTTCTCTTGGCCAGCTGTATCCCATACGTTGAATTTAATAGGACCTCTGTTAGTATGGAACACAAGGGGATGGACCTCAACACCCAAGGTGGCTACACACTTCTCAAATTCACCAGTCAAGTGATATTTTACAAATGTAGTTTTTCCAGTACCTCTATCACTAACTAATACAAGTTTGAAGTGTACTTGGGGTTCTCCTTGGGTGGCCATTGTGATGTTCTTCCAGAAGCGTCTCTGTCTCCTCCTGACTGAACGATGGAAAGATGGTGGAAGTGCGATTCAAACACCCGGAGACCTAACTCACTTACTCTTGACTGATATCTGTGGTGTATGCTCCCTTTCCTCCATCCACCCAGCCACTCTCCTAGTCCAAGCCCCCATCACCTCTTGCCTGGACTTTTGGTCTCTGTATCATTTCTCTTCCAACTTCAGTGAGCAGAAAGTATTGTCAATGTGATTTTCCTAAAGTACAGATTTGATCATCTCACCTAGCTACTTACTCCCTAAACTTCCTATTATGGCTTGGGATCATAGTGACTCCTTATTACCTCTAGGATGAGACATAAATGTTTCTGTGGGGCATTTAAAGCCCTTCACAACATGAGTGCTCTCTAACTTTCCTGCCTTTTTAGATACTGCTCTACTCCCTGAACTCTGTATTCCAGTTTCTTGCCATAGCTGCCTGCTTGGTCTTCCTCACACATACTGCTTTATTATTTCTCATCTCTATGCCTTTGTACCATCTACCTGATGCCTGAATGTCCTCCCTCCTCCCTTCTTCTTGAATTCCCTGATTTCTTTCAAGAAAGAGTGCTCCCTCTCCAAAAAAACAAAACCCCAAACTTGTGTTATTTTGTGTAAATTTTGCAAACACCCATATACTTATGCTGTCTCCCTTGAAAAACTCCTTGAGGGTAGGAACTGTTTTACTATTGTCTTTGATTCCCCAATGCCTATCCCTGGGTCTGACACATATAGTAAGTAGGTGCTTAATGAATGGCTGTTGGTTGTTCAAATTTTTCCCCAGAGTGGTGCTAAATCTTGGAAAGAACACTGATTCTCAGAGCTAGAGGACCTAGGATTCATTCAAGTTCTCTCTAGAACTCTTACTATCTCAGTGACTGTTACTTCTCTGCACTTTAGTTTCTTCCTCTGTAAAATGACAGGGTTGGATCTGAGGTCCTTTCTAGTCCTAGTTCTATGAACTGAGTGCTATAGCTATTCCTAACACCAGTTTAAGGGCAGAGGAGATGCAAAGGAGGAAAAACAAGCATTTGTTAAGTGCCTACTATGTGCTAAGCACTTTACAGATATTCAAACCTCACAACAACCCTGGGAAGAGCTACTATTTTCTCCATTTTTATGGCTGAGGAAACTGAAGCAGGGACAAGTGACTTGCCCAGGGGTCACACAGCAAGTATGGGTATGAGGCTGGATTTGAACTCAAGTCTTCCTGACTCCGAGCCTATTGCTTCATCCACTGGGGAAGTACAGAGGGGCAGAGTTTTTATGGTTGAAAGAGAAAATGTCTCCAGACATAAACTCCAGTTTATATTTCCCAGATTTCTGTGAGATGTATGATATTTACTCTATCTAAGTAATAAATCCTACAAGTTCAGGAAATCTTCAACGCATTATAACTTTGGGAAATAGTTAACACAAAATATGTAGTCCGGAGACCAGCTGTTCTGATTTCATCCTGTGTGGAAGGAATTCAGACTATACTCTCTGAGACTTGCAAGCAAATTCCACAGCTTTCAGAGGGACGATCTGAAAACAGCTCACACTGTCCTTTGCTGCAGTTGTTTGTCCTTTCCCATGCTAATAGAAGCCAGATGTGACAGCTGTGAGTACTAGGGTAAGGAATCTCTTTGGCCAATTTCTAAATATGGTATGTTAAGTTCTGGGTTGTCCCTGATTGAGTGAGTATTCATATGAGTTTATGCACGAGGCAGGATGATATTGATTCAAACAACAATATTTCGCTGGAGCCCTAATGGCGCAGAGGATAAAGCATTGGACTTGGAATCAGAAAGCCCTGAGTTCAAGTCCTACTTCAGACTTCCTAGCTAGATGACCCTGGGCAAATTTAAAAAATCTTCTGTCTTCCTCGGTTTCCTTATCTGTAAACTGGGGATAATAATAGCACCTACCTCACAGGGCTATTGTGAAAATAAAATGAAATAATATTTGTAAAGCACTTTGCAAACCTTAAAGGGCTCTACAAATGGTAATAATTATTATTATTATCTACTTGTCAACTTCTCCCCACTCTTCAGATCACAACCCATCTGTAACCTTCTTGTCCTGTGCAACAAGTTACACATATCCTTCCTCAAATCTTCAATATGAGGTTCACCTACTGTGCTCAAAGCTTTCCTCTAAGTCTCTTAACATATATGAGTACTAGGGCAGCTAGGTAGCATGGTGGTTAGAGCAATGGAGATTGGAGGACCTGGGTTCAAATCTGACCTCAGCCACTTTCTAGCTTAGTGACCCTAGGCAAGTCACTTAACCCTTATTGCTCTTCTGTCTTAGAATTGATACAGAAGACAGAAAAAAAGGGTTTAAAACAAGACAAAACATAATAAACCATTGTATGAATACCAGTAGAAAACATGAACCATCTAGTATGCTTTCCTCTTACTACATGACTAGCCAGCCCTCTTAACTACACATTTATATAATGATATTAATTTACTTAAGACTCCTACTTCCCATCCTGGAATCAATACTATGAGCTGGTTGCAAGACAGAAGGGCGCTAAAGGCTAAAAAGCAGGGGTTAAGTGACTTGCCCAGGGTCACACAGCTAGGAAGGAAACGCTTGAGGCCAGATTTGAACCCAGGACCTCCCGTCTCTAGATCTCGCTCTCCACACTGAATCACCTAGCTGCTTCCCTTAAATGATTTTTAATGTCACCTGTGCACAATTCATTTTAGGTAATGGATTACAATATATGTACAGTCAGCATAGTCTTCCTACTATCCTTTTAGGAGAACTGAATTTGAGATGTTTTCAGAGATGGCATTCGTGGTTCCTAGGCCCACAGCATCAGTGGAAGAACAATGGTCTTTAAAAGTCAGGATTTTATCTTAAAACCTTGGGGGGGGGGGTCACTAAAAGTGCTACTGTGTTTCTTAAATGTAAGTCAGATCAATCTATTCTTATTCAATTTGGGGTCTGATTCATTTACATCTTCGGTATTTGTCTCACATATATATTCTGACAGAATAGTCTGAACTATAGATATTCTTTAGCGAGTTGGTTTTTTGTCTAAGAATGTTTTCTTTATGTTTTTTGTCTTTAAATTATAGTCATTTCTGGAGGTAGCTGGGTGGCTCAGTGGATCGAGAACCAGGACTAGAGATGGGAGGTCCTGGGTTCAAATCTGGCTTCAAACACTTCCTAGCTGTGTGACCTTAGGCAAGTCACTTAATCCCCATTGCCTAGCCCTTGCCACTGTTCTGCCTTAGAACCAATACACAGTATTGATTCTAAGATGGAAGGTAAGGGTTTTTCAAAAAATGAAAAATACTTCCCAGCTGTGTGACCCTGGGCAAGTCACTTGACCCCCATTGCCTACCCTTACCACTCTTCCACCTAGGAGCCAATACACAGAAGTTAAGGGTTTAAAAAAAATAAAAATAAAAAAAATGAAAAATAAGTTATGGTCATTTCTTAGTCTGTTACTATATTTCGCTTTCCTTTGTGACAAAGAAATATAATTAATTAATCAAAAACATTTGATACAAAAACTTAGCCTGACAATGCAGGTCCATATTCTTTTCTAATAGTTCCATACCCCCTCTATCACGAGAGAGGAGATAGTTTTTATCTTTGGGCAGCATGATGGGACAGTGGATAGACTGATGGGCCTGGAGTCAGGAAGATATTCCTGAGTTCAAATCTTGCTTCAGTCATTTACTAACTGTGTGACCCTGGGCAAGTCACTGAACTTGTCTCATTTTCTTCATATGTAAAATGAGCTGGAGAAGGAAATGGCAAACCAGTCTACTATCTTTGCTGTGAAGACCCCAAGTGGGGTTATAAAGAATTGGACATGACTGAACAACAACAACAAGGATCTTCATTGGTTTTCCCATTACTCAGATTACAAAAACTTTTTAAGACTCAATTTATTTTGCAGCAGTCATTACATATGCTGCTTTCTTGGTTCTGCATATTTTGTTCATCTTTGTTCATATAAATCTCACGTTTCTTTGAATTCCCAGGATTCACCATATCTTACTTCAAAATAATATTTTGTTATATTTATGTGCCTGGCTTAAAAAGAAAAGCCATTCTCCAATCAATAGGCAACCACTTTATTTCCAGTTCTTTGTTAGGACTAGGTCAAAAAGTATGAACAGTTTAGTTGCTTTTTTTTTTTCTTCATAATTCTTCAACTTGAAATTTAGAATGGTTAGATTACATGGTAGCTTCAGGCACAGAGCATCAGTGTGCCTGTCTTCCCACACCCTCTCAATAATGACTGTTCCTGTTTATATTCATCTGACAATTTGCAGGGAGTGACATGGAACCATATCAGTTGATGTTTCCTGTGTGAATCATTAGGCCAAACTCTATTGAATGACTAATAGATCTCTCTTGGAGGTTCTGTCACGTTCCAGGGTCTGAAAGAATCAAACCAAGGTAAACCTGCAAAGAGGAACATCCAGGGAAGCTCATGGTCTATAGGAAATCCTTCCATTGGGATTCTATGCTGGACAAGGTCCTAGATTTAGAACTGGAAGGAATTTTATAAGTCATCAGTTTCAAACCTCTCATTTAAAAGATTAAGTGACTTGCCTGAGGTCACATAGCTGTTAAGAATTTGAGGCAGAATTTGAATCCAGTTCTTACTGACTAAAAGTTCAGCACATTATCAATCTTGCCCTCTTTTGCTTTATTTTTTCCCATTGTGTTTCTCAGTGATTTTTGCATGGTCTTTACAAATGTGAAATCTTATTCAAGAATATCCTTTAAACATATATATTTTTTAAACCCTTTAACTTCTGTGTATTGACTCATAGGTGGAAGAGTGGTAAGGGTAGGCAATGGGGGTCAAGTGACTTGCCCAGGGTCACACAGCTGGGAAGTGGCTGAGGCCGGGTTTGAACCTAGGACTTCCTGTCTCTAGGCTTGACTCTCACTCTACTGAGCTACCCAGCTGCCCCCCCTTTAAACATATTTTGCTTTACCAGAAGTTTAAAAAAATTATTGATGAATTTTGTTTTGATAATGCCATTTGTGGAATTACTTCCACACTTCACATTTTGCTCTTCCTTATCCCTATCTCGGCATTAAATCTTCCTACAGAGGCAGCTAGGTCTTGCAATGGATAGAAGACGACCTCGAGTCAGGGATACCCGAGTTCAAATCTCAACTGAGCAACGTAACCCTGGGCAAATCACTTATTCTTTTTGCCTCGGTTAACTCATCAGGAAAATGAGAGTAATACTTTTAATAATTAATAATATTATTATTACTACTAATAATTAATAATTAATAAATAAGTAATAATAATGAAGAGCACCTATTTCCAAAGTTATTGTGAAGATAAAAAGGTATATATAAAACTATTATTATAATATTATAAAAAGCACTTATATAAAGATCAGAAATTATTATGATGATTATGCCATCCTGGTTGCCATCTTCTGGATGCTATCCAATTTATCAATATTTTTCTTAAGCAGCAGTGGCCCAGAACTGAACCCAGTACCCCAAATGAAGTTTGAAAAGGGCTAGTTATGATCAGACACCCTCTCTCCAGGCCTGGAAGGTATGCCCCTCTCTAATGCAGCCCAAGATAGAATTAACTTTTTGGCAGGCTACATCAGAGTGCTGACTCATAATGAGCTTGTAGTACTCTAAAATCCCCTGATCATTTTTAGAACAACTGCTGACTACCCAGGGCTCCCTAATATTACACTTGTTAAGTTTATATTTTGTACCAAAGTGCTAGACTTTATATTTATCTGTATAGAATTTCATCATATTAAATTCAACCCAAATGCTTGTCAATATCCTTTAGGATTCTGACTCTGTCATCCCCTACTCTGTTATCCCTTCCAGCCTTGTATCATTTGCAGATGGAATGAGACTATCATCTATAGTTCTATACCTTTTTCTGAGTCATTTATAGAAATATTAAATAGCACAGGGCCAAATACAGATCCCTGAGGTCCTCCACTAGAGTCATCTTACCATGTTGGTACTGAAGTATTCTCTGAGTCTGGTTATCCAGTCAGCTATAAATCTAAATCTATCTGATTCTCTGTATCTTCTCCACAAAGCCTATCTGAAATAATTTATCAAAATATTTTAAAAATCCAGATAAAGGATATCCACAGCATTTCCTCTTCTTTGTTATTCAGTTGTGTCCAACTCTTCACAACTCCATTTTGGGTTTTCTTGGCAAAAATACTAGAGTGGTTTGCCATTTCTTTTTCTGGCTCATTTTACAGATGAGGAAACTGAGGCCAGCAAGGTTAAATGACTTGCCCAGGGTCACATAGTTAGTAAGTGTCTAGGGTCAGATTTGAATTCAGGAAGTCTTCCTGATTCTAAGCTCAATGCTCTATTCAGTGCATCACCTTGCTGCCCCTCCTCTAGAAGTTTATTAATTCTATAAAAAGTAGGAAATGAAGTTAACCAGGTATGATCTGTTCTTACTGAAGAAAAGTTGGATCTTTATAATCACCACTTTCCTTTTTAAAAGAGATTTAGCAACCCAGTGGAATTGTGAGTCTGCTATGGGAGGTGGTTGGGGAGAGGGAAGGGAAAGAACATGAATCTTGTAACCATGGGAAAATATTCAAAATTAATTAATTAAATAAAGTTTAATTAAAAAAGGAGATTTACCACTTCTTTAATGATCTTTCTAGAATTTTCCCCAGGAAGCTAAATCAAATCAACTGGCCTATAAATAGACTCTACTCTCATCTTAAAAAAATCTTTGAAAATTAATTTCTAACTATTATTTCTGCTACTACCTTCCCTCTACTCATTGTTGAAAAAAAGGAGGTGGATGAAATTAACATCTTTTTTGGGGCGGGGGAAGAAGAATGGGCAGCGAACGAAACCTGCTCAAGGAAAAGACACTCAGGAGTCAATGAATGCCACGTAGATGGCTCAGTGGAAAGAGAGCCAGGCTTAGAGATGGGAGTCCTGGATTCAGATCTGGCCTCAGACACTTCCTAGCTGTGTGCCCTGGATAACTTAACCCTGTTGGCCTCAGTTTGCCTGGGCAAGGCACCCAGAAAGTGGAAATAGGGTTCAGAATGGTGACTATACCAGACTCCAAAGCGCTTACTTCTTAATTTATCAAACTTTCATGAGTCCTTTCTACCTGAATCCATAGGATTTTGTGGAGCATTAATAGCAAAAGTTGAAAACGTAAAGTACATTGCTATACCAGACTGTGAATTCTCATTGCCTAGCCCCTCCCACTCTTCTGCTTTGGAACTGATTCTCGATATCAAATCTAAGATAGAAAAATAAGTTAAAAAAAAAAAAGGAGTTAAAGAAGTTAATGACTGACTATCTAGTCCCAGGACGTGGATGTCAGCCAATTTCAAATGTGCTCCATAAGGAGGAATGGGGTATTTTCCAGGGAAATGTTCCTGACACCAAGAAAGGAAGCCTTTTTGTCTTGGCTACAATATACTTTGGAGGTGATGTAGGAGTGAGAAATAATTTTTAAAAAAAGAAGAAAAGTCTTAGAGAATTTTGCCTTAACTTCTTTTTATTTGAAGATGCAACATGGTAGTCATAAATGTTTGCCAATGTTGGACTGCAAGTTTTGTGGCTCTCAGAGTAAATATGATTGCTCTGTGAAATTTCTTAGTAATCATCTAGCTGAAGAAGCTGTTTCATAGAGCATTAAAGGAGCAACGTCCATGAAGAGCATGGATTGTGCTAGACTGACCCAAGGAAGGAAAGCTATGGATGCAACTAGTAATACATGCACGCCAAGGGCAGTAGATCACTTATTTAGATTTAATATAGTTAGTAAAGAAAAAACAGAAAAAGACAATAAAGGATAGTGAGACTTAGACAGAATCTCTTCATAGTCAAAGGCTGTTCTGTTTTTTCCTTTGGCTTTTTCTCAGGTATGGACCATAGAAACCAAAGAGAGGACTACTCAAATCATCTAGATCTCAGCAAATGGCAGACAAAATTTGTTGATTACATACCAGTGCATAGAGCCAAACTTGAGAAAGCAAAAGGAATGCCAGTGGCTTTATGAAAAGAACCAATAGCTAGTACCCCAAGAAGACAAGCTTTTTTATGCTACAATAATGGACATGATAGATATGAATGCTGGGAATGCTTAAGAGGCAAATTCAGCACTGATTTTGGCAGATACTGAAGGACATTAAAAGTGATGTGAAAAAAAAATAAGCTGGAGAAGGAACTGTCAAAACACTCCAGTATCTGCCAAGAAAACCTCAAATGGGGTCACAAAGAATTGGACATGACTGAAATGACTATCAATAAACAAGAAGAAGAACATTAGACTGGCATCCAGAAATGGAAATGGGGTTCAGAATGGTGACTGTATCAGATTCAGCCCTTAATCTTTAACCTACCAAACTTTCATAAGTCCTTTCCACCTGAACCCATTGGTTTTTTGGAGCATTAATAGCAAAGTTGAAGATGTAAAGTACGTTGTTATACCAGACTGTAGATTCCAAATGACAGATATAGTCCAATCGTTTTATTTGATTTTAAACCTTTACCTTCTTTCTTATTAACAATTCGAAGGCAGAAGGGCAAGGGCTAGGCAAATGGGGGTAAGTGACTTGCTCAGGATCACACAGCTAAGATGCATCTGAGGCCAAATTTGATTCCAATTATTTTGTAAGGAATATTTAAACAATTGTAAGAGGGTAAGTCTCTGTATACTAAGTGAGAAGGAGCTATTCATTTTAGTTTTTATAAGGTATTTGTTATTATGAGTTTAAGTTCCTTTAGAGAAGATGTGGGTATAAGCAAGAAGAGGAATACTGTGGCCTTGATAAGTCCAGCCTTAGAAAATATCTCTGGAATTTCATTGTTGATTGGAACCAACTGAAAGAGTGTCAAAAGCAGGAAGTAATACTCAAATATCCTGACCACCCATTCTTAGGAAGTTTACAAAAAGAAAAAGGACAGTGTTGGCTCAGGGCCTCAAAGAAACATTGGATCTTTCAGATCAAAGAGTAAACTTGGAGAAGTTCAATTTGGAGACCAGCAGCTGAGGAGCAGAAGGATTATTTGAGGAAGAGTCTCAGCATAGGAAATGTTATAATCTCTCTCCATAAGAAGGATGCATCTACGGAGAAACATACACAACCTGCATCATTAACTCTTGCCCTTTTTGAGAACAGTCTCGGAAAACTACTCTCTCAGAGATAGATGAACTCAAGAAGGAAGAACCCCACCACAGAGTCTTATAGTCCAGGTGCCTTGCTCAGAGTAGAGGCTTAGAAAAGGCAAGGGAGTATTTGGGTATGTGTGAACTATTGGACTTTGAATGAAAAAAAAGTAAGGTAGATCAGGACACCATGACAGGAGAAAAGGTGTGTTGGGTAGCCAAGTGTTTTTCAGTGTTGGACCTAGAAGTATCAGATCCTGTGACAGAAGAGGATAAGGAGAAGATGTGCAGTGAAATTCTACCAAAACCAGTACATGCTCCAAAGATCTTTCTGCCACTTTTCAGTGGCTCAGGAACAGTTATGATTCCCAACAATTTTATAATTACGATTCCCTAATTGCCTCTTTGAAGAACTCTGCTTGTTGAAATGGACTTCTTGGAAGTATTGATGAATCTGCATGATCTAATCTTATTTGGGAAATAGCTGGAAGAGCATGAGGAAAGACTATTGAGGTATAAGATAGGTTATCCATCTAATGTCTAGTAACAATAATAATTGTCTAGGACCGTGATGGCAAACCTATGGCATGCATGCCAAAGATGGCACGCAGAGACCTCTATGGGCATGTGTGCTGTTGCTGGCTAGAGTTAGTTACTAGAAAGGCAGAGGGACTTGGGTGGAGCTGCTTCCTTAACCCTCTCTACCACCCCTCCCTGCCCCTCTGCCCAACAGCACAATGAAGTGTTACTCCCTCTCCTAAGCAGAGAGCCTGGGTCACTACCTCCTTTTCTCCCATCCCTGTCTGGGATGAGGCAGTGGGAGGTGGGGCAATTGGTCTCCAGGGTGTGTGTGTATATGTGGCATGGCACCCAGTCTGGGGGGCTAGGGTGGGACATGGCACAAAAGGTTCCGAAAGGTTCACTATCACTGGCCTAGGGTCACACAGCTAGGATGTATCTGAGGACAAATTTGATTCCAATCATTTTATAAGGAGCATTTGAAACATATGTAAGAAGGTAAGCCTTTGTATACCAAGTGAGAATAATAATAATAACAACAACAATAATCTATCTAATGACCTGTTAACAAGTGCTGGGTCTGCAAAGCCTATCCCAAATATTTGAGTTACATATTAATCTCAGCAGTGAGTGAGTAGCAATCCGGAACTCTCTCCATTGGAGGAACACTGATCACTGGGCTACAGCTGAAGAATTCTTGAGAGGTAAATATTTTTCTAGGACTCAGTGGCTACTGTTAGAAATTAGTGAAGAACTAGAGAGCTGGCCTTGGAGCTAAGAAGACTCTGGTTCAAATCATTTAACTTCTCCATTTTCTAGACAACTCTTTAAGTCTATAAGTTGCAGAGAAGGTCTGACAGGGAATTATTGATATCTGTAAAATTATAATTTTTGTATAGTTCTAATTGTTTAGAACTTTCAAAGTTTTAGATTTAAATTTGAACAATCTGGAATTATGCCCAGAGAGTTATAAAACTGTATGTACCACTAGACCCAGCAATACCACTGCTGGGTCTGTTTCCCATGATGATCAGGGGAAAAGGAAAAGAACCCATTTGTTCTAAAATATTTTTAACAGCTTTCTTTATGATAGCAGAAAACTGGAAATTGAGGGGATGCACATCAATTAGGGAATGGCTAAAGAAGTTGTGGCATATGATTGTGATGGAATACTACTTCCTGTAAGAAATGATGAGCAGTCTCCTTTCAAAAGAACATGGAAAAACCTCCATGAAAATATGAAATGTGAAATAAGTAGAATCAAGAGATTATATACAAGTATAGAATTAATGTTTGAAGAATAATTTGTGAATGTCCATCTCCACAAAACAGAAGCATGAAATATATAGTTTATATATATATTTTCTTTTTTGGACAGATGATGCCTTCTCTACTGTGGAGAGGGAAGAGAGGGAGGGAGACACCTGAGGATTTTAACGTAACCAACAAACAGATAAATTAATAGTAACAATGAAGAAAGATTTAGGTTTGAAGTAAGGAAATCTTCCTTACACTGCTCCTAATTTTCATCTCTGAGAACAAGTAGAATAGATTTGAAACAAATAGGTGGTGGTGCAGGGAATAGAACTCTAGGTCTTGACTCTGGAAGAGCTGAGTTCAAATCAAACCTCACTTATGAACTGTGTAACTGGCCAATTCTGTCTCAGCTTATTATACAATGAGGATAATAACTTAGTTCCCAGGATTGTTGAGAAGATTAAGTGAAATAATATTTGTAAAGCATTTGGCACAGTGCCTAGTCCATAGTGGGTGCTTAATAAATGCTTATTTCCTCCTTTTGTTTTCTTAGCAGCCCTTCAAAAAACTATAAAACATGTCCATTTCCTTTAACCAGTCTTTATAGGGAGTGATCTTAAGGTTCTTCACTGTCTTGGTTGTCCTCTAATTTATATATCCCGCTTTTGGGGAACAGCATGGTGAAAGGGATAAAGATCTAGGACCGTAGGCAAACCATTTCAGTCCAAGAGCTCCAGGCAGCTTTGAAACATTAGAAAGTGCTGATCTCCACTATTAAGGAATGGTCATTCCCTGACATTGTGGGAGATGGAGGGTTGTCATTCAATCATATCCAACTCTTTGTGGCCCCAATTGAGGTTTTCTTGGCAAAGATACTAGACTGGTTTGCCACTTCCTTCTCTAGCTCATTTTATAGATGAGGAAACTGAGACCAACAGGATTAAGTGAGTCCCTGGGTCACACAGCTCATACATGTCTGAGGCCAAATTTGAACTTAGGAAATTGAGTTTTTCACACTTCAGGCTTGGCATTTTATCCATTGTGCCACCCGGCTGCCCACCTCTGAAGTTACCTATGAAACAGCGCCATGCAGTAAACAAGTAAAAGAATGAATGAGTTAATAAATAGACAGAAATATCACTCTTGATTCATATTGACTTTTCAGTCTACTGAAACCTCCACACATTTTTCAGAGAAAATACAGTCTAGCCATTCCTCATTTCGTGAAGTTGATTTTCATGGGACCTGGGTTCAAATATGACCTCAGACATTTCCTAATTATTTGACCCTTGGCAAGTCACTTAAACCCCAATTGCCTAGCTCTTATTGCTTTTTTGACTTTGAACTGATTGACATGGTATCATTCTAAGACCGAAGATAAAAATGTGGGCTTAAAGAAGATACTGTACTTAATTGGAAGTCCCAAAGAATGGAAACAGCATAATGAATTAAGATCAGGCAAAACTCCCAAATTATGTTGCAATTGAAACTATTGTTGCTTCCCTAATTATTTCTTCAAAGAACCTGTTAGTCAAACATAAAAAGTCTAACTTTTTTTCATTTTTGTCAGTTATTTCCACCCTTCCTCTGAGTCAAAGGAAGACTAAATTTAGAAGCATATTAAGAACTCTCCTCCATTGTCTTAGAAAAGTCTGTTTTCTGAGAATCTGCTTGGATTCTGCTTTAGGAATGAAGCAGATCACAGTGACAGCGATACCTGGTAAAAGCCCAGTGGATTAGTCTTTGCTTCCACCTGCTGGAATTTAAGAACAACAAAAGATAAATTTCTGTCTTTCCAACAAGTACTTTTTCCCATTTGTTTGGAAGTTCCTACTCATCAGGGTTGTAAAGGAAAAAAAAATTGTAGAAATCTTAAGTATTAAGTTAAAATTATTAACTATTAAAATTCCATTTTGTATTTTATTAATAATACTACCATATAATGGAACCTCACGAAGAAGTAGAAAAGAGAAAGATGGGAAAGGAAAAGAAAGAAAATGTATTTAAAAAATTAAAAATATAATATTTACTAAATGGATTCAGAGAGCAAGAAGAGCGAGCTACATTTTAGGTCTATCAATCTTAATAAAAATCTCTTCTATTCAATCTATTGATTTTTAAAGTTCCTTACAGACTCTCGATCATAGAAATCCTTTAGGTGTTCTCGCCACTTCCTCCTCTTCTTTAGAAGCCCATTTTCCGAGATCAAAGGTAGACATAAGAAACATATCCAGTTACTCATTGCTTGAAATTTTGCTGAACTTCCAGGATTTACAAGGGCATCTATACATTCAAAACAGTAGCACCTACAAAACAAAAAACATAGTTGTTAGAGTTTGCCCATTGATACTTAGAAATACTTCCATGACTGATTGACTCTTTATCCTTGCTCTTCTCTGCATGACAAAAATCACATGCAGAATTGCACATGAAGGGCTCCTTAAAAAAGGATAAATTTTGAGCAATTGTTTTTTAATAAGAAGCTATTACAGTGGGGGCAGAAGTGGATATGAAGCTGTGGAAGGCAAAGAGGAGAGATCTAAACAATTTGTAAGTAATATTAGGGCACAGAACTAAAAACAATTGTTTTTATTAGAAGGTATATTTGTTTTTTAGAATTATTTTGTTAGAAGGTATATTTGATCAGGCTTCCAAATCACCTGACTGTCAAAAAGTTCAGGATCTGTGCAGAGAATTAAAAAAAATCTTTACCTTCTGTAAATATCACTTCTAAGACAGAAGTGCTGCAAGGGCTAGGCAATTGGGTCACAACACTAGATAGTGTCTGAGGCCAGATTTGAGCCTAGGTCTTCCTGACTCTTGGCCTGGTGCTCTATCCACTGTGCTACCTAGCTGCCCCACTAATGTACTTTTGCTCATTAGTAACCCACTAAGGGATTGTGCCCAATCTGAATTTATATTGGGTAACCCCAATTTATAATTCCTGAATCTATTGTTTTTAATACTGAAGCAAGTAGATGGGTTGAGGGATCATATTTTATATTTCAAGTAAAATCAATAAATATTAATTGAGTACTCACTATTTGTTCAGCAATGAGCCAGGTTTTTTTTTTTGCTTGAAGAAGGATAGAGGGAATAATATTCCCTCCCTATCCCTATTATAAACCATCTGGGGAGACAAGAAACTAAACTCTGGAACAGTTAAATATGAAATTTGCAAACAACAGTTCAAGGCAATAGTGGAAGACACATCCTAAACAAGTATGATTAATTGCCAAATAGAGCATACGGACTCTTTTCACAAGAGTTAAAAGAAGAAAGAGAACTCTTAGGGCTAGAGCAGTTAAGGAAGGCTTTAAAGAAGAAGAAACTGAGTTGGATTTGAAGCAGCTTTTTGCTTTAGATAAATACTGGATGCCCCCCAAATCTTAGTGCAAATTTAAGCTTTTAACAATATAAAAGTGTACTAAGACTTTTGGTATGCCCTGTGTGTACTGAGTGTTCAGATGGGAGTAAAACCTTCAGAATCTAATAAAGAAAGGCATGGATATTGTTAAATATAAGGTAAATTTTGGCACAATAAATAAATCAATTTTGCTAAAACAGAAAAAGTCCAAGTAGAAGGTAATGTAGAGAGTAATGGGGATAATGTAGAGGGTAAATGGGAAATGGGTCTTGAAAGGTAGGTAGGGTAGGTGGAAAGCACTAAATGACAGGTTAAGAAGTCTGGGTTTTATTCTGAAGGCAATGAGGAATTTTTGAGGACTTTTTAGCAGAGATATGGTATAGTCAAAGAGGTATTTCAGGAAGATTAATCTGATAGTGATGTGTGGGATGAGAAGAGGAGATGATGGAGGTAGTAAACTTTCTGTTATACCACTCATAGTAACTAATACTTTATTCTGCAGACTGCCATAGATTTCTCAAGTTGGCTATGGCACTCTTTTTCATTTTTCTCTTCAGTCATATGATCAAAGATTTAGCGATGTAAGTGATCATAAAAGTCATCAAATAATAATCATCATCATTTAGTCCAATTCCATTCTGCAATCTCCATTTCACAGATGAGGAAACAGAAGGATGTGACTTACAGGAAACCACATGGTAAAAATGCTAAGATTCAAACCCAGCATCTGATTCCATATTCAACACTCTTTCCACTGTAGTAGGTGGAAATAAAATAGACTTTTTTTCCCTCAGCCAAAACATAAGAATGATATACTTAAATATTTAAAGAAAGTTTCTTATTTCTAAGATATTACACTAAATATTTGATATTGAAATGGACAACTTCCAAGGAAAGGATCTGGGGGAGCAGAAGCTAGAAGAAAAGAAAGAATGCTATCTATGTTTAGCTTCTGGGCAAGATGGGCAATTTTCTCACACTAGCAAGATCCTCTTGGCTTGGTCCATTTCAAGTAATGTAAGAACAGAACTCAGTCATTTTTTAGACTATATTTTCTTATTCTTACCTGTTACAATTGGGGTTTTCACATGTTAGCAATATCTCCCCTGAGCAGCAGATTGTACAGAAAGACTGATACCCATCTTCATCATATAAGAAGAATGACTCCAAGAAGTTGTCCTTGGGAAAGAATAACTCAGGTCAATTATGAAAATATTTTTGGTTCTCAAAAATGTAATCAATGCATATTCTATTAAATTTGTACTTCCTTTTGCCATAATTATCATGTCTGCTTACCTTACATGGAAAACACATTCCTCCATCAAATAAGGGATGTTGTGTATGAATCTGGAGACTTCCACAACATATGCAGATGTCTAAAATAGACATTTAATATGTTTAAAATATAATGTGTACATACAATGACATTCCTCTGCCATCCTTATTTTTTATTTTTATTTTTTGGGTTTTACATGTATCATTGTTCAAAACCTGTTTCCATTTTATTAATATGGAGTGATAATATGGAGCAATAGAGTGATCCCCAATAGAGTAGGGATATTTAAAGTCAATATCCCCAATTATATCCCCTTTGAACCATGTGATCAGTCATATGTTTTTCTTCTGCTTTTCTACTCCCAAAGTTCTTTCTCTGGATGTGGATAGAATTCTTTCTCATAAATCCCTTAGAATTGTCCTGGATCATTGCATTGCTGCTAGTAGAGAAGTCCATTATGTTCAATTGTGCCATAATGTATGGGTCTCTGTGTATAATGTTCCTCTGATTCTGCTCTTTTCGCTCTGCATCAATTCCTGGAAGTCTTTCCAGTTCACATAGAAATCCTCTAGTTCATTATTCCTTTAAGCACAATAGTATTCCATCACCATCATATACCACAATTTGTTCAGCCATTCCCCAATTGATGGACACCCCCTCATTTTCCAATTTTTTGCCACCACAAAGAGTGTGGCTATAAATATTTTTGTACAGGTATTTTTCCTTATTATTTCTTTGGGGTACAAACCTAGCAGTGGCATGGCTGGATCAAAGGGCAGTTAGTCTTTTAAAGCTCTTTGTACATAATTCCAAATTGTCTTCCAGAATGGTTGGATCAATTCACAACTCCACCAGCAATGCGTTAGTGTTCCAATTTTGCCACATCCCCTCCAACATTTATCCTTTTCCTTTGCTGCCATATTGACCAGTCTGCTAGGTGTAAGGTGGCACTTCAGAGTTGTTTTAATTTGTAATTCTCTAATTATGAGAGATTTGGGACACTTTTTCATATGCTTATTGATAGTTTTGATCGCCTTATCTGAAAACTGCCTGTTCATGTCCCTTGCCCATTTATCAGTTGGGGGATGCTCTGCCATCCTTATTGAATTTAGCATTCTTTTCTATATTATCAAAGCATTTACTTCTTTAGAAGTTAAAAATCTGGTAGTATTGTTCCATAATAATTTTATATTTGGATAATCATTACATAAAAAAGAGAAGAAATAGCCTTACTTGATCACAAATTATTTTATTTACATTTCCAAAATATTGATTCTGCAATCCAAAAAGCAACAGTGTGATATTATGAGAAGAATTCTTGATAATAACTCTAGAAAAAGAGCTGCCTCTGCCACTGAATTACTGGATTCCATTTCTTTCTCTTATCCTTCTCTATATAATGAAAGAATTGACCTCTAAATTTCCTTCCATTTCTAATGACCCATGATTCTTGTATTTCTCTTGTCTCCTTTTTGCAAAGTATTATGGCAAGTTGTTCTTTCCTCCTTTTGTATTGTTTTAATTAAAAACAGTTATCCACTCTCCCTCCCACCCCAGCTAATCAAAACATAATGTTAAAAATATACTTGCTTGAAAATCCTGGGAAGTCCTATATGAAGTGATGCAAAGTGAGGTGAACAGAACCAGAAGAACAATCTACACAACAACAGCAAAGTTGTAAAGATAACCAACTGTGAAAGCCTTAATAATTTGATCAATACAATGAAACACCCTGATTCCAAAGGACTCATGTTATAAAATGCTATCTATTTTCAGATGCTCAGAACAGATTGAAACATATTTTTTCTCTTTATTTTCCTTGCTCTTTTTTTTTTTTTTTGGACATGGCTAAGGTGTAAACATATTTTGCAAGACTTTATATGTACAATGAGTATTGTATTTCTTGTCATCTTAAAGAGGAAGAAGAGGTGAAGGGAGAGAGAAAATCTGAAATTGAAAACAAAAACAAAATTAAGTAAAATATATAACATACAATATATTTGTTGTTGTTGCAGTTGTTTTATTCATGTCCAATTCTTTATGAACCCATATGGGTTTTTTCTGGCAAAGATACTACTGTAGTTTGTCATTTCCTTCTCCAACTAATTTTAAAGATGAGTAACTGAGGTAAACAGGGTTAGGTGACTTGTCCAGGGTCACACAACTAGTACGTGTCTAAGGCCATATTTGAATTCAAGACGAGGCCCCACACTCTATCCACTGCACCACCTACTTGTTCCTATTATATCAACATGTCTGTAGATATAGATATAAGCATAAATCTTGCTTCACTTCATAGTAATTATGGTACCATTGGATCATAGAGCTAGAAGGTATCACATAATCTAATCCTCTCATTTTATAGATGTGAAAACTGAGACTTTAAAAAGGTTAAAGGACTTATTCACACAGGGAGTGACCAAACCAGGATTTGAAACTAGGTCTTTTTATTCCTAATACAGCACTCCATGCACTATACTACACTACTTATGCTTTGCAGAATGTGGATGGTGAGTTATCATAATTGTGGATTATGATAGTCTATTAATTGTGTTGAAGATTTGGGAAAACTTACCTTCTATATTTCTCTGGTTAACCATGACTTCATATGCAATAAGACCTGGAAGAAAACACAGGTGATGGAAATCTGTTCCTCCCCATCTTAATTTTTTCACAAGCTGCTAAAACATTTACATTAAAAATTTCTCATGTCTCTGAAGATGAAATAGATGTATATTTGTATATGTGTGCATGTATCCATCTATTCACAAAAAGAAACAGCATATTACAGCCATTTCCTCTTTTACTGTTTTAGGATATTAAATACTCAAATCTGAAATATTAAGCCTTTGTGCATTCTGTTTCTGTTTCGTTTCATTTTTATAACCCTTATCTTCTGTCTTAGAATCACTACTAAGTACTGATTCCCAGGCAGAAGAGCCATAAAGGCTAGAAGGTTGGGATTAAGTGATTTGCCCAGGGTCATAGAGCTAAGAAGTTATTTGAGTCCATATTTGAACCCAGGACCTCTTGATCCAGGCCTGGATCTCTACCCACTGAGCCAGCTAGTTTCCCCCTCTGCTCCTGTTTTTGGTGACTGGAGATGTTCATATAATCCAGGCCCTAGGACTAAAGGTCTTCAAAGAATTCCATGATAGGGACTTTTTCAAAGTCAAACCTTTGCTGGGTCTTGGTGATGAGCCAAATGACTCTTCACTAGAATCCAGTGAAATCACCTCAGAGCTTCTTTCTTCTTCAAGTTCTATGACTGTGACAAGAAATGGAAATGAACCAAGAGAATACAAATTCACAATAAGAATCAAGTACTTGACAACTATTTGTTCCTAAAAAATCTATTTTCCTCCTAAATCTAGTGAGTCAAAAGTGTGGATTTTGGCTCTCTTTCTGTCATTACTGCTTGAACAAATTACTCAACCTCTTCCATTAACCTCATTTCTCCATCTGTGACATGGTGCTTTAGTTTTACCTCCTTTCACACAGGGATGGATAGGTGAGAACAGAAGAAGGCAGTGAATCTGAAAGTGGTTTCAACTCTTTGACAGGGAGAAAAAAAGCTTGGTGTAAGCAATGTCACATCAATTACTATTGACATATTTTGTGACACTTTTTCCCATGTCTTTTCATAATGTCAGAAAAAAGAATTCACATACTTTTTCTATAACTAAGGTGGAGATTGCAGAACATTTCATAATATCTAACATACATGTACTATCTAATAGAATATCATAATATCTAAGATAAAAAATCCTAAACCTTTGGAATCCAAGTTTTCTCATTAAGATCATTGTGAAGAAAAGTGCTTAGCAAACCTGAAAGGAATATGTAAATATGTGCTATTAGCATGAAATACATATTACATCATATAAACAATGTTATATCATATGTTTGAAATATAAGAGTTCATTCACATATGAAATATAGAATTAATATGAAATAGAAACTTCGTATGTATGAAATATATAATATACATTTCATGCTAATAGCACATATTTTATATATCACATATACATATATATTCACATATGCCATGTACATTATATATGTATTACATAATACATCATATATAATAAATGTATAATTAGATTTCCATGCAGCTTCTCTCTGCTCCCTTCTCTAAAGTGCCCTCCCATTGTCTTAATGAGATTCAGTCAAATTTCCTTTGCAATTCTGATATGAAAGGCTACAGAAACAAGAGACAAGCCCCCTTCAATTTTCTTACCTATTTCACACTGTTGCCCATCCTCCTCCAGATGCTCCCCCACATCTGTCTCTGACTCCACTAGGATCACGTCACTCAGCGTTTCTGGGGGGGAGTGGGCCATGCTTTTAAGGGTATGTCTCTCTAGTCTCTGCAACCCTAAAATCTTGGGAGAAGTGGGTATGCCCTTATAACAATGAGATAAAAGAAGGGAATGGGGGAGGGATGAGAGAGGTTTAATGGGGTAAAGTGGTCATAAAAAAAAAAAAGAGTGCCGGACCTATGGGAAAAGGGGTGTGGTCGGCTGCTCAGAAGCAGGGTCCGCCTGTGCTTCAGGCGAGGAAGATTTTGGGCTCAGGAAGTTTATAGCTTGAGGCTTACTTTAAATGGCTATTTTAGCAGGGAACAGAATGAAAACAGCATCAAATTTGGTTGGATTAATTCCTTGATGTTTCTGTCTCTCTTCTTTCCATCTCCCTTCTTTCCCTCCCACTTACTGTCTGCTGCCATCCTAAGGGAAAGGTGGAGAAATGAGGACTTGAAAATACAATTAGGTTGTGTTGAAATTTGTTTACTGAGACTGTTTTTTCTTGATAATGATTGATGTAGGCCAGATATGTCCTAGCCCTGCCCCTTTTCTTCACTCTTCACTCCCTTCCCTCCTTTATCTAAAATATGCCATATCTGAAACCTTCCAGGCTAGAGATGTCCAATTTCTTGCTATAATAATAATAGCAACCTTAAAAAATAAAAATAAAATAAAACAATAGCAACTTAAATCATTTTATAACATTTTAATTGGCTAACATTGTTGAAGTAACCCAACCCCCTGGTGGCCCAATATATTGGAAAGTAAGGAGAAAATAATTAATAAATCATGGAAGAACATGGTAAAGCAGACAATCCCATCCCCTGCTGTAACAACTATTTGTCCTTGGATTTGAGACATCACAGCTTTATCTAAAAGGACTTCTTTCACAACTGTAAAAGTATTTGGTTACTTTCCCTTGTATCATGTCTACTCACAGAGAATGTCTTCTCATTCTGATAAATTCCTGTCAGCTGCATGGCAAATATTTATCCAGAAACCCTCCTCACACTTTTCCTTTTGTTGATTCTCCTTTGCTTTAGCCGTTTTCCTTGAAAGATTCTACTTGTCTACAAGAAAGTACTTATCTAACAGAATGCTGTTAATTGGCTGTGTTTTATCAGCAGCCCCCAAAATTTTGTACCCTAAAAAGCTAAAGTTGTTATTAACAATCTTTCTTAGAATTCTAATGTATTTCTTTGCTGTCGATTTGGCCTTCTATCTTTGATCCATGGCCATTGGATATGCCTCTCCCAAGAAGTCCTGTTCCTCTTGGTGAAGAGAATCCCTAACACTAGCAACTCCCTGGTTCTGCATAGAATCCCCTCCTTTCCTCCCTTCTTATAAAATACCTAGAGTTTCAGGGAACAGAGGTGGATCTAGGAGTCCTAGCAAAAGCTTAGTTTAATTACATATCTAGTCTTAGGAGAGCCTCTTATAAGACCATTATTGACTCCCTATTCTTTCAATGACTTTTTTTTAAAACCCTTATCAATACTATGTATTGGCTCCAAGGCAGAAGAGTGGTAAGGGTAGGCAATGGGGGTCAAGTGACTTGCCCAGGGTCACACAGCTGGGAAGTGTCTGAGGTCAGATTTGAACCTAGGACCTCTGTGGGAAGCCGTTCGATGTATTAAAGCCATTGGAGAAATAGGATCAAATTTAGGGCCTGTTATCTGGATTCCCTACGTGACCAATCCAGTCTGAGGCAGTCTTTGTGTTTGGTCCTGGTCACCTGAGCCCCAAAAAGCTCTGGTACCAGCAGGTAGGTTAATCCAAAATCAACTTGATCCCTCCAAGAGGCTATTAGGAGTTATTTAGAGAAACAGAGTCTGTAACAGATATTTTATCTGGATCCCATTACAAAATCATCGGCAAGTAAAACTGTGTGTATGATTTTTCTGCACTGCATGTCAGGACAGACAGAATGGGCCATCTAAGATAAAAATCTGAGGCTCCTCTTTTGACTCAGTTTTTGATCCCCACCTTTCTTAGAATTCTTATTGGAGAGCTTTGAAGTGGCAGACCAGCATCTACTGAGTTGATGATTCCCTTCCTTGATAATTGAGAAACCTAAATCCTAACAAATGTTACTTAGATAAGATTGCATATTCAAATTGGAACTGGCGTCTTTAGTCTGAACTTCATTTGACCAAATGCAGATTTCAATTGGTGAGCATCTCCATGGGGTATTTCCTCTCCCAGAATTATCCCCTACTAAGTTGGTGGTTGAAGTTTGACCATTTGTCTTTGCACCTTTATTCTTTAGACTTCAATGGATTATGTGTGATTTATTACCCCCTTACAACGGTGACTCTTTTTGTGTTCTTTGTTTGAAATCAGTATATAATAAACTCCCAAGCCCGCAGAATTCAGAACAGCATGGGCTAACCACTAGTCTGGTTGTTCTCATTTTCTTTTTCCTGTCTTATCAATCCGACGCCGTAAACGCCACTCAGAACCCTCATTTTTTGCATGTAGACGCTGGCTCTCTATAGACCTCCTGTCTCTAGGCCTGGCTCTCAATCCACTGAGCTACCCAGCTGCCCCCTCTTTCAATGACTTTTTGATGATTATGCTTGAGTCTTCATCACCAGATGTTTCCTGTGGGAGCAGCATAAGAAGATCAGGGGCTTCCATGCCCAATGCATCCCAAGACATAAAACTTCTGGGTAGTTAGGAAGTCAGGGGTTTTCCATACAGCAAGGCTGTGGAAACAAGCCCAGTGCACCCCAGATTGCAAGGTCTCTGGGTAGCCATTAACTTAGAAACAGTAAGACATGTAGTCTGCTCCCCAACATGAGAAAAGCAAACATTTCCCTCTCCCCAAAACACTAGATGTCCTGCCAAGAAAATAATAAGCAAGAGTACTGTAAGAAGAACATAAAATATTCTATACAAAACTGGTTCATACATTGACATGTTGAATTTGGCATGGGCATTGTACCCCCCGAAACTCAAGCAAATTATTAGCAGGGAAATTCCTTTGCTCCCTCAAGCCTTCCTGACTCCCAACTCAGAACATCTGACCCTAAGAGGATTATGCTCCTTTGATTGTCCCACTGACTTGAGATGGACAAAGAGAAACACCTCATCCATTTGTCCTCCAAATCAGGAGGACCACCTCCATGCCTTCTGGCACACCTCCCCCAACCCCATGATCCAGAGTCATGTCCTCAATGTAGTAAAGAATATAAAAACCCCAGAATTGAGGCATTCTGGGAGCAACCCTCCAGGTTGTTCCACTCATGCTGTCTTGCTGGCCAAAATTCAACATTACTAATAAATCTCTCTTTTACTTTTAAGCTAAGTTTTGGAGTCTTGCATTCTTGCAAAATGCAACCTTCCCAAACCCCAGGGGTTCACATAAGCCCCCCTACAACAAATTGACTTTGCCTATGATTTATTGCCCTATAGAAAACACTGCTTAGAGCCACTAAAGCAATCTACATCCATTGCTAATCATTGTTCCTGCAAAAGGCTTACCTAATTTCTTGGCCTATATCATTTCCCCTATAGATTGTGCACCCCAAATCAATAAACTGTCACTGCCTAGCCCTCCTGAGTCTGTCTGCATTCTTACCTCTCAGGACCCCCAACCAGGTGGTCCCCGTGGGCCTAACAACTGGTTTCTAAACAGATTCTGACCCCCAGAGGATTGAGGACCCTTCATTGAGGGATTACAGGTAAGACAAAATCTTCCCCCAGTACCAGGGGAAAAATTGGAAAAGTAAAAAGGACTAATCAGGAGTCCAGCTGTTATAGGGGTGCAAATTGCTGAACCCCTGGGTTCGGGAAGGAAACCATTCTCAAGAATGAAAGGACTCCAGGCTTAGCTTAAAAGTAAAAAGAAAGATTTATTAGTAAGATAGGATTAATGGCCAGCAAGACAGCATGAGTGGAGCAGCCATGGGGGGCTCCCCCTGAATCCCTCAATCCTGGGGATTATGTACTTTTACAATTGTGGGGACGTGATGCTGTGTCATGATGAGGATGTGATTCTAGAGTGGTAAACACTCAGGTATTCGGTGGGGGGGGTGTTGGTCATCTGATCGGGGTCTGCCTGGAGACATAGGGGGTGACCCTTATAGTTTCGGGGACAGATGGATGTCTGAGATATACAATTTGTTATGGAGGAGGTGTATCTCTTTGTCTATCTCAAAGGAATTCCAAGGACAATAGTCTTCGCCTCTGGAGTCATGAGGGCAGGAAGGGGGAAGGGAATTCCCCTGTTCACAGCCTGAGTTAAGGGGTACAGGGTCCCTGCCATCTCTGCACAATGCTCATGTCACAGCCAAGAAGGTTTAACAGCCAGGCAGGCTCACTAGGTCAGAAGGACTCATAGTAAATAGAAATAGAACATGGGACAAGCTAAATCAAAAGAAAGATTTGCTCTGGAAGTTTTTGGAATCTAAGCTACAAGCAAAAGGCACAAAAGTTAACAATGCCCCATTACAGAAATTGCTTGAAAATGTCATAGAAACTTGGGAAGAAGTCATGGAAGCCTTGGAAGAAGTGGGAGAGAAGATGAAAGTGATGAGGGACTATTTAGATCCCAACTATAAATTAGACCCCAACCATAAACTCCCAAACTCCAGCAGAATAACCCGGCTCTACAGAAAACTTTCTGGGAAATCCTCCAAGAAAAACAGAATCAATGTAGCATAGAATCACTTCTCTCAGAACCAAAGGTAAAATCACCAGGAAAGACAACCAATTGTCCTCCTCCTTCTGCTGCCCCTTTCCCTGATAAAATGTCTATGAGGTTCCCATTACAATTAACCATAGAGAAAAATCAGGTCACAAATGATGAAATGCTATAATATTTCTCTTTCCCAGGAGTAGAGCAGCCTGTGGAGACCCTTTCCAATAACATTCTCCTCCTGAAAGACTGGAAAAGGATAGCTAAAGCTTGTCTATCAGGAGAAGAATATTTGTTGTGGAAGTCTGTCTATGAGTATGAAGCAAAGATTCAGGCAGAAAACAATAGGAATGCTCAGCTTGCAATTACCTATGACATGCTTACCGGGCAAGGAGCTTACGTTGCAGTTCAAAATCAGTTGGCTTATAATTCACTAGCATATCAGCAAATTAAAGTCATTGCATTGCAAGCTTGGTGTAGACTTCCCATCACCAGTAAGACCCAGGAGCTAAGCAAGATCAGACAAAGACCAGAGGAACCTTTTTTAGAATTTGTTTCCCAACTAAAGCAAACAATCTTTAGAATTATTCAGGACCCCGTAGCAGAAAAACTTTTAGTCAGACAACTTATCTTTGAACATGCTAATTCATTTTGTAAGGCAGCCATCCAATGATACTTAGATAAAGCCTCCTTAGATGAGTATATAAAGCTTTGTGGGGACATAGGACCCTCACATATTCAGGGCGTAGCATTTGCCTTGGCAATACAAAAGATTGGCCTACTTCCAAAAAAGCAAAAAGGACTCTTGGATTTGTTTAAATATACAGAACAAGGCTCTCTCCCAGTCCATTTGCTGGTGCCGTTTTCTTGGATACCACTGGTTAAATCAGTGTAAATCAATGACTGACAGAATGGGACAGGTCCTTCCTTCTAAGGGCTGACCACAGCCCCATCTAATGATACAGGTAGCTCCCCCTCAGATGACTTTCCCCCAACAGGAAGAAAAAAACTATAAGAGATTTCTCCCAAGCTGCCTCAAGCAGCACCAGCCTTGATTTGAAAACCATCCCACTGTGGATGACTTATGGAGCTACCAGAAAAAACTTCAGCTTCCCCCCCTGATGGGACTTGTGTTAAATGTTTGTCCCATAAATCTGTGATGTCTGTGTCATGAATCTATGTTATATGTAGTCTGTATGTGTGCACTGGGAGGGTTAATTTTGGGGAAAATAAAAGAAGTCCTTTGCACCTTCCTCACAACACATCTTGCTACCTCTATTTCTCTCCTTTGTTATCCCAGGAAAAATGAAGGAGACAAACCAGGGACTGTTTGAGAGATTCAGAAACAACATTGTAAAACCTTTTGAGTCTCCTAAAACTCAACAAAATTTAATTGATTGAATAAAAAGAAATCTTACTCTATGCTCTCATTAAAGTAAGACTTAAATAAACTAATCTGCCAAACATTTCTCCTTCCGTTTCTCACTGGCCATGAGAGAAGGCATGTAGAAATCTAAAAGACAGAAAAAGGGACAAATTGATCCCACCATTGAATTCTATCAACAGATACTGAGAGATATATTTCATGAAAATCACTAAGAATTTTAGAATGCAATCTTAGGAAGCCAGCTAAACAACCCAAGAGTGAAAAAGCTTCTTTAAACAACTGTGAGTTCAACCTACCATTAATCATACTGATGTTAGTGAAAACTTAATTAAAAATTATTAAAACAATACAATTGGCTTACATTTCAAAATTAGATCCTTTTAGATAAAGACTGGTTCATGAGAAAATCATATGCCGAGAGTGAGTCATCTATGCCACCCCAGTTCAGCAGGAAGTAGTTTTGAGAAGCCAAAAAACATAGCCCACTTTTCCCAAAACTCATGGCCCTTTCTCTACCCATTAGAATACATATTTGCTAAGGATTTGAATAGATACTGATGGTACAATGTAAGTTCATTCATTGTGATATTTAGTCACTAGGTAAAAAATAGAATTTCAGCAAAATTCAGGAATGTACAAAACCTATAGTGAAAGAATTATCTATTAGGGCTTGCAATGTATAATGATTAAAGTTTTGAACTATTAGATTTACCAAAAATTCTTGCCAAACTGAATTTGAGAATTGTAAAAAATGAGTATAAAGTATATAAGAATCGAATATCAACCTATTAAAAGATGTGATGTAATATGAAGATTTTGTATGATCTAAATTTTGGGTAGACATGTGAACATGTAAAATTGTTACTTTAAAATATACACTATTATATTAAGCAATAAATAAAATATAATAAACATTAAGCTTTCAAAAATTGGAAATTTAAAAATAATATATGCATTAAGAATTTGGTATATTATAAATTGGGAATTTAAGCAGCATTGTACTTGATTGGGAAACAAAAGTTACTTTAAAAGTATGTGCAATGTATGAGAAAAACTTCATAACCTAAGGACTAACATGTGATTTGATAAAGTGTAATTTTGTGTAAGAACAAAGTACATAGAATGGCCACTCGTAAAGTGAAACACTGACTCAGAGAGGTATAGTGACCACGCAACTGTCCAATTGCTTAAGAAACTTGTGCAAACTCAAATTCTGTAAAGTGCAAAAATGAATACAAAGTTAATAGCAACTTTATAGCATCCATAATATTGTTCAAAAATGCATGCTTCCCTAATTCACCAAAATTGGCGTACGAATTTAAAATAAAAAAGGGGGAAACTGCAGATATTACTAATAAATGGTAAAAAATGTAAAACATCAAAAAGAATTGGTAAATTAAGAAATTGGTAATCTGTTATTGTGAAATGCCATTGAATATCAATATGCATTAAAATAAAAGTTATTAATGAGTAATTATGTATAAAAGTGAAGCATTTAAAAATATTTTGGGGTATCCATTTGAAAGCTCTGAAGCATTAAATCAATATTCATTGAGAGTAATTAATATCACGGTTAAAACATGCAAATTTTACAGGTACAAAAATATTGGATTTTTGACAAAATTGTTATATATTTAGTGTTACCAAAACATGTACATTATTCTATTAAAAACTGAAAATATGTGTTTAAATGTAAACTATGTGTAGAAGCAATTTATTAGAAATTGATCGTGTTTACTTGCAATGATATATGATTTGTATTGTAAACCAAAAGTTTAAGTTAAATTGGTTATGATGATGTACAAAAGATAATGTAAATTGGGAAGAATTGCCAGATAGTTTAAGCATTGTTTGTGAGCACTGAAACTTAGAAAAAACGGGAAAATTATTGGAAAAAAATTGATTATCATGACTTGTAAAATTAAAACTTTTCATTATGTATGTAAATTTTGGAAACTTTTCAACTCCAAGATACAGTTGGTAAGATTTGTTGTTTAAGGTAAAAACCACTGGACTTGCAACTAATATTGTTTTTGTGTTTTGAATTCAGGTATATTGTCTAATATATCATTAGACTGTATCTACCATTCAAAAGGAAAGGAAAGGGGGCAGCTGGGTAGCTCAGTGGAGGAGCAGCTGGATAGCTCAGTGGATTGAGAGTCAGACCTAGAGATGGGAGGTCCTAGGCTCAAATGTGACCTCAAACATGTCCCAGCTGTGTGACCCTGGGCAAGTCACTTGAACCCCATTGCCTACCCTTACCACTCTTCAGCCTTGGAGCCAATACACAATATTGACTCCAAGATGGAAGGTAAGGGTTTAAAAAAAAAAAAAAAAAAAAAAAAAAAAAAGGAAAGGACAACTCCAACTCTTACCTGAAGTCAAACAGTGTTATAATCTTTTCCCTGCCTTTTCCTTTCAAAGCAAATTGTTATAATCAAGGCAAAGTGAAATAATAATTGAAGCCCCAGAAATTTGAAAATTTGAATATAGCAAACATATATGTTCCACTACTTACTTAAGTTTTTTGTTTCAATTGAAGTTACAATGAATCTCTTGTAAGTTAATTCATTTGTATAATCATTGAACATGAATTAGGGTAACCTATTTACAAAAACAAACAAACAAACAAAAGCCCAGAATTATTTGGGGATGGAGGTTTTGTTTTTATTTACACAGGAAATGAACACCTGTAGCAGAGAATGGCTCAGGAACAGCCGAATATGAAACAACCCAGATGACTGCTCCAAGACCCCAGTTGTGGGAGGCCAATAAGAGAAACAGTCTTAAATAGATGAAAATCTGAGACTATTCTTTTGACCCCTTTTATGACCCACACCTTTTCTTACTGAAAAACATTATAGCTTCTAGGAAAACTTTAAGTTCTTAGTAAACCAGCACTCACTTAATGAGTTACCAGCCTTCTTTCACTCATCAGAGTAAAGCTGCATATCTTTCTAATTGCTCCAGGTGTCCCAAGGTCACAGAGTGGCAAGCTAAGGCAAAATAACTTTTAGATAAAGTGAGGCTCATCTTTAACCTTGAGACTTTTTTCTCATCCGGCATTATCTTCATAAGAAAATTCTTTGTAAAACTATAACTTTATTGTGCTTTGATGTGACATAATTTGTGTTTCTGCGCAAACGCAAAGTTTTAGGGGGTTCTTTTGTGTGAAATGAGTCTTGAAGTATATATAATAAATTCCATGCTGCAAGAGAGAGCAGAGAAGCAGCTATGAGCTAAAGGAAAGATCTCCAGTGTCCAGTTACTTCCTAATCAACTAAGCTGTCCTTATCAGATTATCTGAGATGATAGATAGATCTTGAGACCCAGTCACCAAAGCCCATTGATGTGGAGGCAAACCAGAAGAACAGTTCACATGACAGAGCAATCCCTGGAGGTGGCAAGTGTTGTGAGGAAGATTAGATTAGCTGGTGATTAGGAATTAAGTTGTACCTAGCAGGAAGGAGCTGGAGCTGGGAATTCCAGGTTGGAATGAAGGAGCAGGAAGAAGTGACATGGCTCTGAGAAGGGACTCCATTAGGGGTTAACACAAACTGTGGTGAGCCCTGGGAGCACTCAGAGGAAAAGGACACCTTGCATCCTGATTTTCCCCTGGGATCTTGTGTGGTGTGGCATCTAGCAAAGAGGACAAGATCTACAGTGCCAAAGGAAGAAGGAGAAGTTTGAGATCTGGTGGACAGCGTTTCAGGAACTCCCTCACAACCTGGTACCTAAGACCACCTTGACTCCTGGTATCCAGAGATCATCAGTGGATTGCAGTGAGAATCCCAAAGCCACAAAGCCCTTAGCCGTACTCAAGCCTGACAGGTTCCAGGTCTGAGGCAGTCACCCAGAGACTCCATTTACAGCTCCTTGGGCCCTGTTAGTTTAGATAACTAAGTTAGTGTAGTAATAAGTCCTTCCCTTTCCCTGTGGGTTTTGTTATTAGGTGTTAAGGTTTTAGAGTGGACATTCCTATCCCTCCTTTTAGTTGTTCATAATTAAACCCAGTTAAATCCTGTTACCTTGTCTGTTGAATTCAAGGCCTCTGGCCAGAACGACAGTTGGCTAACTGTCATTTGTCAGTTAGGAGCAGCTTGGCTGTTCAAGTCTTCAATGTCCAGGTCCAGTCTCTCATAAATCCCAGAGTGTGTTCCCACAAAGCACTTAGTTTATTTATAATATCCCTGGTGACCCCATTACCTTACTTATATTTTCCACACAAGCCTCCCTAAGACTGATCAATCTTAAGTATTAACCCCAAACCAATTATTACTATTGTGATTCAGCTATCTTGAAAAATGTAACCAACAATGATGTAATCCCCCTCTGATATTAGGTATAATTATTTCTTTATCAAATGTAAGTTTCCAAAGTGTATTCCCCCTTCTATTAGCTCAATCTCACCTCACATTCATTCCATCAGAAGATAGCACAGCATAATAGATCCACACTTAGCAAGACTTAGTACAAATATCTTACACCAAACACTTATTGCAGATTTCATTAAGAAGAAAAGATACATACCAAAGCCCAGTATTTTACTCCATAACAGAACATAATCCTAAGCAGCATAAAAGCATGGGCACTTAGAAAAATTAAACAAATTTGACTTATAAGTAAAGGAGAAGTCAATATTTTCTTGACTTATTGGAACCAAGAACTGATTACTAACAGAATCAGGCATCAAGTGCATCCACTTCAGAAAGCAAAAACTGATTTCATGCATGTACTTACACCAGCTTCGTTTGTCTGATTTAAATAAAAAAGGAGCAGATGTGGGAGCAGCATAAGAAGATCAGGGGCTTCCATGCCCAATGCACCCCAGGACATAAAACTTCTGGATAGTTAGGAAGTCAGGGGTTTTCCACTCAGCAAGGCTGTGGAAACAAGCCCAGGGCACCTCAGATTACAAGGTCTCTGGGTAGCCATTAACTTAGAAGCAGTAAGACTTCTGCTCCCCAACATGAGAAAAGCAAACATTTTCCTCTCCCCAAAACACTAGATGTCCTGCCAAGAAAATAATAAGCAAGATTACTATAAGAAGAACATAAAATATTCTATACAAAACTGGTTCATATATTGACATGTTGAATTGACATGTTACCTATGATTTATTGTCCTATAGAAAACACTGCTTAGAGCCACTAAAGCAATCTACATCCATTTTTCCATTTTTTCCATCTTGTAAATCATTGCCAGTCATTGTTCCTGCAAAAAGGCTTACCTAATTTCTTAGTCTAAGCCATTTTCCCTATAAATTGCGCACCATGAATCAATAAACTAAGTCACCGCCCAGCCCTCCTGAGTCCATCTGCTTTCTTAGTTTTGTAAATATCAGATGCTGTCACAATTTCTTTTTTGAGGAGGGAATGGAACTATTCCTAAAATTGTTATGCCTTTTCTCATTCTATGTTTTTTTTTGTTGTCTTCAGTTAAGTCATTTGGGCTTGCTTTAAATAGGGCAAATATAAAAGCCTATAATTCCATTAGCTTCATTATCTCCATTATATAGATAATTCTCAAAACCACATGTTTTGGTCAAAACCTGGCACAAACCAGGCCAGTGTCTCATGCTCAGGACTGGATCAGAAAAGATTTAGGGAGACATAGTAATTGTCTTCAATTATTTGAAAAACCGTTCTACAGAAGGGATATAAGGCAAGTTTCTAAAAGAACTTTTTCTTAGCTTAAAGAACAAGTAATGCCTCAGGTTGGGAATTAGCAAGTTTCTGAGTTCTCTGAAATCTCATCAAGAAAACACAAGAGAAAGCAACAAACTAGGAAAAATAAGTTTTATAAGAAATTTCTCTGATAAAGATCTCACTCAATTCTCAAATACTTAGAGAATTAAGTCAAATTTATAAGAAGACAAGCCATTCCCCAAATGACAAATGATCAAAGGATGTTAACAAGCAGTTTTCAGATGAATAAATCAAAACTATAATCATATGAAAAATGTTCTAAATCACTCTCGATTAGAGAAATGAAAATTAAAACAACTCTGAGGTACAACTTCACACCTATCAAATTGGCCAATATTACAGTGAAGTGATAAATTGTTGAAGGGAATGTGGCAAAATTGGGACACTGATGCATTGTTGGTGGAGTTTTGAACTGATCCAACCATTCTGGGGGAGTGATATGGAACTATGTCCAAAGAGCTATAAAAGCAATGCATATATAGGCATTGATTACTGTACTTCTACTAGTTCTATACGCTAAAATAACTTTTTTTAAGGGTGAGGTAAGGGCCTACTTGTACAAAAATATTTATAGCAGCTCTTTTTGTGGTGGTAAAGAATTGGAAATGAAGGAGATGTCCATCAATTGAGGAATGGCTGAACAAATTGTGGTATATGATGGAATACTATCCTGCCATAAGGGTGATTTCAGAAAGAGCTGGAAAGACCTATATGAACTGATGTAGAACGAAATAAGCAGAACTAGAAGAATATTGTACACAATAACAGCAATGCTGTGGAATGATCAAATGTGATAGACTTTGCTACTCTCAGTAATACAATGATCCAGGACAATTCTGAAGGACTTATGCCAAAGAATGCTATCCATCTCCAGAGAAAGAACTTTTGGAATCAGAATGCAAATCAAGGCATACAATTTTTCACTTTAGTTTATTTGGGTTTTTGTTTGGGGGGGTGGGCTTGTTTTTCTATGAGTATTCTCTTACAAAAATGGACAACATGGAAATGTTTTTCATGATAATACATGTATAACCCAAATCAAATTGCTTACCACCTCTGGGAAGAGGGAGGGAAGGAAGGATGAGAGGGAAATAATTTGGATCACATATTGTCAGAAAATTTATGTAGAAAATTGTTATTATGTGTAATTGGGAAAATATAATATCTTTACAGAAGAAAAAAGAAAACACAAGCACCCCCAGACATGTGACTGTAGTGAAAGAACCCTTTCTTATTATTTCTTCTTTTTGCCAAATTTCAGTGGCATTAACTAATCAGGGTTCAAATATTTTTTCTCCAAGTGAGCTTACTGTGCCCCTTTAAAACAGGATGGCATTCTGCAGCATGTCACCTAATAAGCATGATATGAATTAAGATCTTTCTCATATTCTCAGTCAATGCTTCCAGTAGCATTAACATTCCAAGAAAAGAAAAACTTCACTCCAAAGCCATTTTGCTACTTTTTTTTTTTTGGTTTGTCTTTCTTCTTTGAAAAAGATCACTTTTTAAAAAGGGAATACTAATTTCAAATTAAGGAATTTCATAACCAATTCCTAAGTCCCCTCTTTCCGTAGTGTTGACTACTGCAAATGTAGGTAAAAGGTCAAAGCAGCTTCCTCTAGCTGAAAACTCGGTAGCAATCCTTCTATCAGGTGTTCTTATGACATGAAGGGTCTAGGTCAGTGATGGTGAACCTTTTAGAGACCATGTATTGTGCCTCACCTGGCCCTGAGAACACTGTGCTCCTCCCTGCCACCCCCGTCCACAAGTGAAGGGCGTGCCCTGCTCTGCCCCCTTACCCCACACAGGGGAGGGAGGAAGTGCTCCCATTGGGCTGCTGGGCAGAGAGGTAGGTAAAGTGAGGAATGCCCTCAGGGAGTGTAGAGAGGAGGAGGGGAGTGGCCCAAGTGCTCTGCTCCTCTCCAGCTCTGCCACCTGTGAGTTGCCTACCTTCCTCCATGTGTCCTTTCATTGGACTGTTGGGCAGAGGGGTGGGGCATGAACTCTGGCAGGGAGTAGGGAAGTGGGCAGCTGAGTGCTCACAGAGAGTACTCTACATGGCATATGTGCCATAGGTTTACCATCACAGGTCTAGGAGTTCTATGTATGTATTTCTCACCTGGAAGATCTGAGAATTTTATGTAAAAGTGTTTTTCTCTCCCTTTTTTTTTTTTGGCTTAAAAGGATAGTGAGTTGTCAGAAGTATTGGTCACTGTTACTCATCTCCCCCAATTTTGCCTTGCCCCCCCTTCCCCCCATATATGCCCCTTAGTTTGGGTCAAACTATTTCTCCCATGGGGTGGGACTTTCTAGCCAACCTCAGTTACTCTTTTCTAGGTAGTAGTTTTCTCCAGGCCATGGGTAACGATTGATATCTGACTTACTTTACTAGTAAGTTTGCAACACTGTGGTTGATTTATATCTCTCTATCTCTATCTCTATCTCTATCTCTATCTCTATCTCTATCTCTATCTCTATCTCTATGGAGAAAGAGAGGGAGAGGGGCAAATAGACAGACAGAGAGTGCTGTGCTGGCCATTAAAAAAAATTTCCTTCCTTTGACTATGAGCTCTCAGCCAGAGATTTTATGATCTTGCTCTAGAAGATAATAGCAATTTTCAATCTCATACCTTCTTGTTCATAATGACCCCCAACCCCAATACAACATTCAACCATTATATAAATATTTTAACAATTAATCATGGTTTATATGTTAAAGACTATGGTTTAGGTATTATAACTTATATATTTAATATAAATATATTATAATCATGGCATAGACATTAAAGTAAACTTAAAAGAAACTTGAGACAAGGTTAGTTTCTCTTCCTTGTTTTAAGACAAATTAGTTAAATATTGCTGTTGTATTATTGTTATATTGTTGATCTATATGTTTCATTACTCAAATACAGCTGGGAGGTTATAGGTGACTAGATAGATAGATATAGATATTAAGAAACAATGAAACAGAGCAATATAAATTCTTCAGAGGCAATGACTGGTACAAGCTCATTTTTCTCTCTAAAGAGAAAATGAGGCTAGGAGCAAAGAACAAGAAAGTATAGCCAAAAGTAAGTAACTAAGACTGGGTGGCTCAGTGGATTGAGAGCCAGACCTCACTTAACCCTCATTGCCTAGCCTTTATTGCTTTTCTGCCTTGGAACCAATATACAGTATCTGATTAAGACAGAAGGTAAGGGTTTAAAAAAAAAGAAGGCAGCTAGGTGGCTTGGTGGATTAAGAGCAAGCCAGAGCAGGGAGGTCCTGGTTTAAAATTTGGATTCAGAAACATCCTAGCTGTGTGACCCTGGACAAGTCACTTAACTCTCATTGCTTAACCCTTATCACTCTTCTGCCTTAGAATCAATACACAGGATTGATTCTAAGATGAAAGGTAAGATTATTTTTTTAAAAACCATAAATAACTAGTCCTTGCTTCACTATTTTAATACCATTCCCCTCTACCTTCCACTTATACCACCTGCTAGACTGAGAAAGTTGTATAAAGTATTCCTATTTATGTTTAAATTGAACTATATGGCCTTCAAGATCCTTTCCCATTCTAAGATTTTGCAATTCTCTTATTCTAAGTTTAATTGGAAACTGATGATAATAACAATAAATATCACAAATAACATTTAAGGTTTATAAACATTTTTACATATATTAAAGCAGTCGATTCTCACAATAATCCTATGAAACAAAAGATGCTATAATCCCCACTTTTATAGATAAGAAAACTGAGGTTTGAGAAAGTTAAAGAGACTTATCCAGACTAACAGTAGCTAGTAAGCAAGTGTCTGAAGAAAGATGGGTCTTTCTAATTTGCAGGTTCATCATTCTATCTACTTCTATTACTTAATTGTCTAGATAACTACTTTTAAGTGGCATTGAAAAATGGATACCTCCTTAGATATTGTTGAGTTCAATATCCTTTAATTTCTTTTCCTTCTTTGGGGTTCTCTGTTTCCATTTTTAGTAGTCTGAGTTGAGAAGTCAATATGGAGGACTAAATAGTCATCAGTTTCTGAGTCTCTGGTTAGCAGACATCTGTGCTCTGTCTTCATAATTTAACTTAAATTTCCAGAATATCAGACACTCCCATATTTAAATCAGTACAAAACATATTCTAAAGCTTAATATAAATAGTTTTTTGATATTATCTCCCAACTTGAACTTTTTATGTTTCTTCTCCACTCCTTTTCTTAGTAAACATCACTGAGAGCAAGAGTTCCTCACCTCATGGTGATCCTTTTGCCATGGATCCTTTTGCCAAGCCTATGGAGCCAGCCCATAGCACTTCTTAGAATGTTCATTGATTATATTCACAATAAAAAGAAGTATTAAATTCCAGAGGTTAAGAAAGTATAATTTTTCTCCTTTCAAGTTCATGTGTTCCCTAGGATCCTGTGGGGTTCATGGAACCCAGATCCAGAACCACTGATTTAGAATATATTGGAGATGAGGAGTAGTATTTTTCATATTGAGAATGCTCAGCCCCTTAGGTGGAGCTGTTCACTTTCCTTATACATTTCTTTTCATTTTATTCCTTTTTGTTTTCCTCTTTTCTTTTCAGAAAACTAGATGGATTAAAAACCTAGTATTTACAGTGGGATTCATAAAGAAAGGTTGAATGAAGTTGATATGGCAACATTATTTTCAAGGTCTTAGAAATGAGAATTGTTTTCCAAAATGTTTTTTTTTCTGTAGCTGGGAGAATGTATTTGTTTTCTAGTATGTAAGAGTTTTGTTAAGTGGTATATGTCAGTTGCTTCTCTTCTTGCCATAAATACAATTTAACTTTTAGCATTAAATGGAAAAAGTGAAAGTAGAGAAATTTGGAGTTAATGCCTTTGTTAAAATTGTGAATTAATAAAACCTTGCCTTTGCTGTCTTGCCATTTGTGTAGATAAAAGAGAAGACAGACTTTACAAATAGCTGGAGTACCATTGTGAAGACAGATCATGCTAGAGCTTTTTTACTTTAGGTTAAATTATTATATCAACTGCCAAGAATGCTCTGTTAAAATGCAAATACCAATGGGAAAATGAGGGAAAATCCTATCCCCTTTCAAATCTCTTTGGATTGATGAAAGATCCAAGATTATCTGTGATAAGTGTGATACAATTTAAATATGGGGTTTTAAGGTTCTAAATATTGCAAAGAGAAAAACAATAGCATGTCAGGATGTTTGAGTTAAATGAAGAACTTATTAGTGTTTGTCTAGAAGATGTGAGTTCAAAGAGGGTCGGTGATACTGGGGAAGAAGTTATAAAAGTTAAGAATTTGAAAGAGAGAATATGGATCTAGGGAGAAAAGTCAAGATAAGTTTGGAGGAGAAAGATAAAAACAAGCCATTTAATTTAAAATAAAAAGAAAACAAGTTTATTTTTAATATTTATTTGTTTAAAATATAGGGCAAATCAGACAGTTCCTAGCTTTGTGACCCTGGAAAAGTCTTTTAATTCCCATTGCCTAGTCATTACTGCTCTTCTGCCTTAAAACAGATACTCAGTACTGATTTAAATATGGGAGTGTCTGATATTCTGGAAATTTAAACTTTTTTATAGAAAAAAATCTGGAAGAACAAAAGATCAAGAACATCAAAGGAACTAATAAAAAAAATCATAAAGGATGGGGGCCTAGCAGTACCAGAACTTAAACTGTACTACAAAGCAGTGATCATCAAAACAATATGGTACTGGCTAAGAGAGAGAAGGGTGGATGAATGAGATAGACTAGGGGTAAATGACCTCAGCAAGCTAATGTTCAGTAAACCCAAAGATCTCAGCTTTTGGAACAAGAACTCACTATTACGCAAAAACTACTGGGGAAATTGGAAAACATATGGGAAAAATTAGATTTAGATCAATATCTCACACCCTATACCAAGATAAATTCAAAATGGGTAAATGACAAATATAAATAGTGAAATCATAAATAAATTAGGTGAACATAGAATAGAATAACTGTCAGATCTATGGGAAAGGAAGGAATTTAAGACCAAGTAAGAGAAAGAGAATATTACAAGATAGAAAATGAATAATTTTGATTATATTAAATTAAAAAGTGTTTGTACAAACAAAACCAATGCAACCAAAATTAGAAGGGAAGCAACAAACTGGGGGAAAATGTTATAACAAAAGTCTCTGACAAAGGTCTGATTTCTCAAATATATAAGGAACTAAGTCAAATTTACAAGAAATCAAGCCATTCCCCAATTGACAAATGGTCAAAGGCAATTTTTAGATGAAGAAATCAAAACTATCATTAAGCACATAAAAAAGTGTTCTAAATTCCTCCTGATTAGAGGAATGCGAATCAAAACAACTCTGAGGTACCACCTCACACCTAGCAGATTGGCCAATATAACAGTAAAGGAAAATGATAAATGTTGGAGGAGAGGTGGCCAGATTGGGACACTAATGCATTGCTGATGGAGTTGTGAATTGATCCAACCATTCAGGAAAGCAATTTGGAATTATGCCCAACAGACTTTAAATGATTGCATGCCCTTTGATCCAGCTACAATGCTACTGGTTTGTACTCCAAAGAGATAAAAAAAATGTTTGTACAAAAATATTTATAGCTGTGCTTTTTGTGGTGGCAAAAAATTGGAAAATGAGGGGATGCCCTTCGATTGGGGAATGGCTGAACAAATTGTGGTATATGATGGTGATGGAATACTATTGTGCTATAAGGAATGTTGAACTTCTTGATTTCTATATGAACTGGAGAAACCTCCCAACTGCCGTGGAATGAAATGAGCAGAACCAGCAGAACCAGAAAGTGAAACATTGTGAAACAATCAAATGCAATTGATTCCATTTCCAGGTTAAGATGGCTGCAAAGTAGAAGCAGGGCTCTTTTACTCTCTTCACTACTGACCACCAGCATACCTCCAAAGGACAAAAAAACCAAATCCAGATGAAAGAAGGGACCCGACAATAGGGCGCAGAATTGAAGGTACGTGGGATTTGGTCATTTCCACATTATGGGGGGTGGGAAATAGCTCCCATCAAAACTCGAGCTGATCAACTCTCCCCCACCCCACCCACAGTACCAGAATCAGAGGCTGCACACCAGAGTTAGAACAAGCAGGGGGTGCAAAATCTATCTTCTTGGCAGCTAACTGGGACCACCCAGAGCTTGCCCCTGAGAGCAGCAAGACCTGAGACCTCAGGAGGCTGGAGAGCCCAGACCTTGGGTACAGGAGTGGGGCTGAGAGAGGCAGCAGACAGTGGAAGCAGCTCAACATGCTGAGACTCAGGGGAAAACCTCAGGTGAAGGAGCAAGTGTGGGCCAATTTCTAGGCTCTGGGCAGCTGGCTAGGACCATGGGGGCTTGCCCATGGAAACAGCTAGACCAGAGACCCCAGGAGGCTGGAGAGTGAAGACCTTGGGTGCAGGAGTGAAGCTGAGAGGGGCTCCAGACAGCAGATGCCTAGCAGACACAGTGGAAGCCAGGAGACTTGCAAAGTAGCCTCAGGCAAAAACTGCTCCTTAGCTCTATACACAGAGAGTCTGCCTGCCTCACTCAGACTTCTGGCTGAGAAAGCACAATGATGACAAGCAAGGCCCAAGAAATGACCACCAAAAAGACCAAGAAAAAAGCTCTAACACTTGAAATCTTCTGCAAAGAAAAAAACCAGAAAACAGAGGAGGACAAACAATTAAAGACATCCAAACCTTCCCAAATGTAATTGATTCTTCTACTAATAACAATGCAATGATCAAGAACAATCCTGTGGAACTTATGAAAAAGAATGCTATCCACTTTCAGAGAAAGAACTGTGGGAGTAGAAGTGCAAAAGAAAAACATGTGATTCATCGCATAGTGATATGAGCATATATTTTGGGGTGGTGGTTTAAAAAAGATTACTTCATTATAAATATGAATATTATGGAAATTAATTTTGAGTAATAAGACATGCATAAACCAGTGGATTTCCTTGTCACCTCTGGGATGGGGGAGGTGAAGAGGGAAGGGAGAGAATATGAATTATGTAACCATGGAAAAATATTCCAAAAAAATTTTTTTTAATAAAAAAAGGGCCAAAATTAGGAAGTGATAGAGCAACTGAAGGTATCTTATGAGAAGATTTAATATGATCAATATCATAGAACTCCCCAAACTTGCTACGGAAAAAATTACTTCTATGAGAAATTATTTCTATGGAGCAAAACACCAAACTGGAGCCTGGATGCATCAGTTCTCTGTTTTGCTAAATGTGACCAATTAAGTTGGAGAAAAAGAGCTAAGGAACAGGACGAAATCCCCAATCCTTTGGATGACTTCTACATGCAGGGCTAGAAGTGACTTTAGAACAAATTCATTTGGGCTGGTTTCATCTTGACTTGCTCATTTCATCATGGTCTAATATAGAGAGATGATATATAAGCTGTTATGTATAAAGAAGATAAAAATAATGAAGATTGGAGACAATCTCAAAGGCATTAAGATGAAGGAGCACTGGGAAAGGCTTCTTGCAGAACTGGGACTTGAGCTGAGAATTTTAGAAAGTTAAGGTAGCCAAGAGGCAGAGCCCCCCAGGAATAAGGAACAGCCAGTGAAAAATGCCTAAACTTGAGATATGGAGAGTCCTACACCAGGAATAGCAAGGAGGGTAGTGTCAGAGGATGTCAGAGTGTTGCTGTTTTTGTTGGGTTATTTCAATAATGTCCAACTCTTCGTGGTGACCATATTGGGGTTTTCTTGGCAAAAATATTGGAATGGCTTATCATTTCATTCTCCAGTTAATTTCACAGAAAAGGAAATTGAAGCAGATGGAGTGGAATGACTTGCTGGGGTCACACAGCTAATAAATGCTCAAGACTGGGTTTGAGCTCAGGTATTCCTGACTCCAGGCCAGGCACTCTGTACACTGTGTCACTTAGCTGCCTCATCTCAGAGTATGTGAAGTGAAGGAAGATATGAGGAGACTAGAAAGGTAGGTAAAGAGCAGATCATAAAGTGTTTTATTTTTATTTTTTTTTAAACCCTTACCTTCTGCCTTGGACTGTGTATTGGACAATACTGTGTATTGACTCCAAGGCATAAGAGTGGTAAGGGCTAGGCAATGGGGGTTAAGTGCCACACAGCTGGGAAGTGTCTGAGGCCAGATTTGAACCTAGGACCTCCCATCTCTAGGCCTGGTTCTCAATCCACTGAGCCACTCAGCTGCCCCCTTCATCCTTTTTTAAAGAAAAAAAGGATTCCTAATTGATCAGAGCCACTGGAGTCTATTGAATAGAGGGATGACATAGTCAGATCTGAGAGTAAGAAAGATAAATTTGACATTTAAGTGGAGTAGGAGTAGGGAGACACTGAAGAAAGGGAGACCAATTGCATAGGTGTGAGGTGATGAATCTTTAGACCAGGGTGATGGCAGTGTCAGAAGAGAAAAAGGGGATCCTTCCTCTCTAGTTATTGTCCTATATCACTCCTCCCTTTTGTGGTTAAACTTCTTGAGAAGGTCATTAATAGCAAGAGCTTTCACTTCCTTTTCTCTCACTCTTGTCTTCTGAATTCTGAATACATCATTTAACTAAAACTGCTCTCTCCTAAGTATTAAAGATTAACCTTAATTTCCAAATTTAATGATATTTTCTGACTTCTCTTCCTTCTTGGTCTTTGCCCCTGTCAATCACACTCTTCTGCCTGATATTCTCTTCTCTAGATTTTCATAACACTGGTCTCTCCTTTTATTTTACTCCTTCTGATTACTATCTGATTATTTCTTCTCTGTGTCTTTTGCTGGATCATTGACCCTCTCTTACTAATAGGGCCCCCTAAGCCTCTTCCTGTGCCCTTTTTTCTTTTGCCTCTATACTATTTCACTTGTCGATGAAACATCAACTCCCATGGTTTCTATAATCATCTCCATGCAGATGCTCATATTTATTTATCCAACCCTAACCTCTCTTCTGATCAGTCAAAAACTTCCTTTTGGATAACTGGAACTCTGTCTCATGGACAGTTTAAAACCAATACGTCCAAGACTAAAATCAATACCCTCCACACTCCCTTCTTTCTATCTATTATTGCTGAAGTTACCTCCATTCCCTCAGTCAACCAGACTCATAACCAAGGAGTCATCCTCAACACTACTCTCTCACCCTCCTTACTCCCACATTCAATCTGGTCAAATTCTGTAATTTTTACCTTCCTAACATTTCTCCTATAATCCTTTTACTCATCTCTCTATTCAATGAACTCCATTGGCTCCCTATTCTTCTCAAGGATCACATATAAAATCCTCTGTTTGATATTCAAATCCCTTCATAACCTGTTTTCCCCTTACATTTCTAGTTTTCTTACACTTTACTCTCTTTTATGTATCCTGTGATCTAATGACATCGACCTTTTTTGCTGTTCGTCAAACATAACACTTCATCTGATGCTTTTACTGGCAATCCCCCATGCCTGGAATGTTCTCTGTTCTCATCACTATCTCCTACTTTTTTTCATTTTCCCTGACTACCTTCAAATCTCAGCTAAAGACTACATTCTGCAAAAAGCGTTTTCCAGTCCTCTTTTTTAGAAAACGCTTACCTTTCCATCTTAGAATAAATACTGTGGATTGGTTCCAAGGCAGAAGAGTGGTAAGGGCTAGGAAAAGGGTGAAAAGTGATTTGCCCAGGGCCACATAACTAGGAATTGTATAGAACTTCTTGTCTCTAGACCTGGTTCTCAATATTGAGCCACCTACTTGTCCCCTCCCAATCCTCTTTATTCTTAAAGATTCCTCCCTCAGAAATTTTCCACAATTCAGTATCACTTTTCCCAGGATGATCATCTAGTAAAATCCCTCAAAGTATTTAGGTGGTGGAAGGACCTCTAGGAGATCTTTAGGACTTTGCCACCATGTACATATTATATGATAGGACCAATATCTGCCAGTATTGCCCACTCCTTCTATAATACAGACTCAACAGGGATTAGATTTCCCTATGAGTGGACAAAACTGTCCTTGGGATCTGTCCCTCCTTCCATTGATAGAGTTTTTTGGCTACCTAAAGGCATAAAAATTCCCATCTATCTAGAATTAGAGCTGTTTTGACTTGATGAATACCTTGAAAACCACATGTGTCACCATACCCTACAGTGGAAACTCATTTCTGTTAAGAAAAAGGAGGTCCTTTCTATAGAAGCCAAGTGTTATTGTATCCTTGTTGCATACATATCCTTGCTCTGTTAGGGCAAAATAAACCTCCCTTTTGTTAACTTTCCAGTGATATGAGTATTTCATTTCATCCTGTCACATGATGCTAGATTAGGCACTGGTCTCTGGAGCAAGTGTGTCTTTTTAGCATACATATAAGCCTTGATGACTAGCTTTCTGGTTTTAAAAGTTTATCTAGTGGGAGGAATGTGAATGTTTTCTGAATGAGATAAAGATCTTTGAAAACAAGTACAAGGAAAGAAACTAATCTACTGAGATAAGGTCCTTAGTTACCAATCAACAGGAAATGGAATACTACTGTACTTTAAGAAGGAAAAAGACAAAGAATGAAAAATGAAAGGAGACAGAAATAAAGGAAGTTTATATAAAGTGATACAAAGTGAAGTAACCAGAAAAAAACACACTTGATAGGCACAACATAAATGAAAAACAAAACAAAACTGAATCCTTGCTTCTGAGAAATGCAGAATTCTGATTTGTATCAGAATTTAAAATTCAAAAAATCATAATGACTAATCTTAACACCACAGTCTGGGGCATCTTCCCAGAGGGATAGTCTAGTGAACTATGAGCTACAAATAAATTGGGAGAAATGACTGCTGAACAGTGGAGAAAATAATGAGCCACAACACTGCAACACAACTACTGGAGTGGAGAACAGATTTGGCCAAGAGTGGGAAATGTTGAAGGCACCTGATGATTAGGACAATCAAATAAAAAAAAAAAAAAGCCCACACTTCAGTCACTCTGGGCCTCTCCTTATTGCTACTCTTTCCAAGTTTCTGTGGATTTACCAATCAGATTCTTCCCCTTCACCCCACCAGACTATTTAATCACTTCTTTCTCTGTATTTTATTAGATACTCTAGAGCTCTGGTGTGGAGAGAGATCCCAGATTGTAATCTCCCTTCCCCAACTAAAGGTTCTTTATTATTAATACTTTGGTAGTTTTGTTTTATTCAGGTTGACATACATACTGCCAGATTCATTTTATGCACTGGTTATTTTTGCTAAACTGTTTTTCTTTTTTTCTTTTTGTATGCTTTAAAACAAGGGGTGGTTCTTTGCCTGGGAAAGGAGGAATATATTTGGAAATAACAGTGATGTAAAAGCAAAAGTTGTCAATAAAATTGACAAGATAAAAGAACAAGTAGACCTTGATTGAATTTGAGCAAAATTCTATCCTGACTGTACATATTTGTAAAATACATTTCAAAAGGGATACTTCTACTTGTATGAATGATGAGACAGGAGTGGAGGAGGAGGGAATGAGATGGGAAGGGGAGTTCATGAGTCATGTGTGAATCATCATAAAACCTGCCAAAGTTTGTGATGGAATCTTGCCAAAGTTAACACTTGTTTCAAAAAGCTCAGAATAGCTGCACAATGACTCTACATTTTAATTGTGGACCTTATAAAGTTCTGAGTGAAATTTCCTGGCTGCATTCCAAGGTGCATAATATAAAAATGCTTTGTTACTCAGGCATATGGATGGGCGTGTTGTTGGAAAAAGAACTTTGAGAAGTTCATGTGGAGGCTACTTAATAAAATTGCATCATGTAAACTATCCCATGACTTCTTGAAGAATCACATTCATGAGAAGTTGGGTTGTTTTTTAGTTTTATATTTGGTCAAATTTTAGAGATAGCAGGTTGTGCACATTAAAATTTTGACATTTTCTTCCATTGGCTTATTCCACTTGCTCAACAGCACAGATTACATTTTTTTCCCCTTAAACCTTTGGGGGTATTATTTTGTAATATCAATAGTATGTTTCCCAAGCCAAAGCTTCATAAACTATAGGTACTAGTGGCAAGCCAGATACTGTGATAGTAGCAAAAGCAGTCTCATTTTCAAGAATATGATGAAAAAGAGAGAAAGCCTGGCAGTTACTTTCTGGAAAATATTTTCTGGTAATAGCACAAAAGTTGAGAAAAGTAGAGCCAAAGCAATTATACTTGAGGAGTTACTTTGGGTAGGAAGTAAATTCCTAGAGGGTAAGGCTGTAGATGGAGAGAAATATTATTACATGTGATCTTTGCAGTAACTAGTACACTAAGGATCCTTAATTAAAAAGGAAAATCAAGCTTAATCAGGGTACAGTAAACTAGACAACTTAGACAAACTATAAACAAACTAGATTTCTTTTGCAAATGGCAATATTTTAGAAAGAAAGAAATATAATCTGTGATGTAGGTTTTAGGACTGCCATCAGTGATGGGCCTTATATTCTTGTTTAAAAGAGCGGTCCTGAATTTAGAAAAAAATTCTTTTTTAGAAACAGATGGGTATAGGGCCATGTTGGTGAAGCTATAGCATGTGTGCTGGAGGGGGCTTCTCCCTTCCCTCTCCTCATGTGCACACAAGGACATTTCTTACATCACCCACTCTTTTGCTCAGCAGCCCAGTGGAAGTGCTTCCTCTCTCCCCTGTGTGTGTGTGTGTGTGTGTGTGTGTGTGTGTGTGTGTGTGTTGCTCACATACAGAGTGAGGGTTGTAGTTTGGGTACTTGGTCTTTAAAAGGTTCACCATCACTGCTATAGAGTATGCTAAGTAGAGTATTATCAGATTTAGAACTTAATTAGTTTTAAGCCAGACATCTTTGCAAATTATACTTGGAAAACATTTTCTTCATTTCAGGATGTCATGAATTACCTTAATTCTGATTTCATATTACAATGGATGCCCCAGGTCTCTACTGATACCTTAAATACTGGAGTGGGGAGAAGAGAGTGACAGCATAGTCTACTGGAAAGAGCAATGGCTTTGGATATGGAGGACTTGAGGATTTGTCACTCTGTGGGTTTTTTTCTTTTTTTAATATGGACCTCAGTTTCTTCATCTGCAAAATATGTGAAGGGGGTGTGTATATAAGGGTATGTGTGTGTGTGTGGGGGGGGTATGTGTATGTGTGTGTGTATGTGATTGACTCCAATTTCCATTCCAGTTCTAAATCCAATGAATGTTTTTAGTTCTCTGACACCTACCTCATCCATTTTTTTTTTTTTTTGTGGTATCAGAGAACAGAATAACATAGGATCTATACTTTGTGGGGTTGATTGAGTGTTGTTCCTGATAAATTCTTGATTTAAAAAATTTTGATAAATTCACAGGATAGTGAAACTTTGGAACTTAAACTATATCTTATCTTATAAGTTAGGGGACTCATGAGTCAGAGTCTTCTCTTTGTGACAGAATTATAAAAGAAGGCCAGTTGTAGACATTTTTGCTCTTTTCTCCCTTTGATAGAAGAAAATCACAGAGCTAAATGCCAACTTGGGTTGCATATGGCCTCAACTCATTAAGCCCCAGAGTAATTTTTGGATGTAGAGGTTCAGAATCTAATGTTATAAGAAGAGGCTGGGGAATTTCTGGACAGTATTTTTTTCCTGGAGTAGAGATAATTCTAGAATTCAATCTTAAGGCAAGAGAAATGGGATTTCCTGAGCACTTCCAGCTTCTTGGGGAGAAGAGAATTAAGTATATGCTCACAGAACTGGAGGAACTTTAGTGGTCTGTATTACAACATGAGGGACAAAGGGACTTGAATTTTTCTCTCTGTGGTTACAATGAGTTATTTGGTTATGGCAGGTCTGATGGGAAGAGGATTGCGTCTTTTGTAATACAAGTTATTCTAGGGTGAATGTAGGAATCACTAGAATGTTCTGGCATTTTCTCTCTAATATTACAAAGTTAATTTTGCTTAAAAAAAAACCAACAACTTACCTTCCATCTTAGAATTAATACTATTGATTCTAAGGCAGAAGAATGGTAAAGACTAGGCAATGGGGGTTAAATGACTTGCCTAGGGTCACAGTCAGGAAGTGTCTGAGGCCGAATTTGGACCTGGGACCTCCTGTCTCCAGGCCTGGCTCTCAATCCACTGAGCCACCCAGCTGCCCCCAATTTCTCTTTTGAAAAGAGTCTAAATTAGGAATGGGGAACCTTTTAGAGATGGATTGCCTGGCCCTGCCTCCACTCCACACATCCCCTCATGCTCCCCAAAGTGCCATACCCATGGCTCCCCTCCCAGACCACATTCTGTGCCCCTTTCCCCACTGAGTGCCAGCCACACCCTGCTCCCTCCCCTCCCCCTTACTCCACCCAGGGGAGGAGGAAGGACTTTCACTGGACTGCTGCGCAGGGGTGTGGGTGATTAGTCAGGCTTGGGGAGAGGGAGAGGCAAGGGGCACAAGAACTGCTCCCCTCTAGTTATATGTCCCACTGTGAGCTATGATCCTCTTAAACTTAGCTACTCTTCAACATGTATGAAGTGGAAATTAAGAGGACCTTGAAAATTTCAAAGTATACCTTATTTAGCTACTATTGAAGGAACCAGGAAGCTATTTCAAATGCAATACTTTATTGAGAGAAAGAAAAAGGCAGCCAGAAATAAAAAAGCAAAAAAGCCCCAGCTTACAAGAAAACCCTTTATTCATAGGAAAATATAACCCTTAGGTTAAACGACATCATCCTGACACATTCATCCCATTAGGTTCCAGCCTTCCTGAAGTAGGTATCCTCCAAATTAACTTTTTTAGCAAATGGTCAAGAGTTGAAGTTAGGTTTTTTTTCTGTTCTTTTTTTTTTTTTTTTTTTTTACATTTTTTAAACCCTTACCTTCTGCCTTGGAGTCAATAGGTTTTAATCTGTATACAAGCCCTCTAATGGTTTATGATATCCTTTGGATGCAGGGCTGATTGGGAGATTGCTATCTCTGACAAGCCACTCATGTTTTCTAGAGCTTCTAGCCCACTGGTTCTCTCCAAGGTAGGCACCCCTTTGAATGCAAATTGCACAGGCTGGGCTAGTAAGAGGTGAGTGGAAAAAAGAATGCAATTTAAAGCAGCCCAAAGTTGCTTGTGAAAGAAACTGGGGAAGGAAGCTGTAGAACAGTGAAGAGGCTATTAGCCTGACCTCATGTTCATAAAATTTATTCCTGAATCACTAGACTAGTTTTGAACATTTTTAAAGTACAAACTCAAAAGACACATCCCCAAATCCCCAAAATATTTTGTAGAGCAAAGACACTGGTTGCTTCTGATAGTAGACTTAAGTTGTTTCTGTCTCATTCAAGCCAAAGGTAATTAAGATGCCATTGTATTCTAGATGGAGTGGGGCAATCTGGTCCTGCAAGGGATGCTGTCTTGAAGAGACCTGCTTACTAACTCCTACTAAGGTCCTAGGTGTATTCATTTTGGAGATATTAATATTGCTAATACATTTGAGAATAACACACTAATTTGTCACTCCACACAAACCCCACCACAAGAATCAGCTTTACCACCAATTTACAAACTCTGCTGACTGTGCCTTAGCTGCATTGTAACCTGCCCACCTTACTCTACCCAGGGGAGGGAGAAAGCACTCCCGTTGGACTACTGGGCTGGGGGTGTGTGATGTAGTCAGGTTTGGGGAGAGGGAGAAGAGAGCAGCCCAGCTGTGCCTCCCTCTGGCTTTGGGCAAACTCTATGCTGCAGGGATGGGGGTCCTTGGCACGTATGCCCACAGAGAGGTCTCTGCGTGCCATCTCTGGCATACATAGCATTGGTCCACTATTGTGGGTCTCAATCATAGAATCATACTCTATGTCTGGGTGACCATATAGGGACTTGGGGAAAGGTAGGACTCATCAGATAAAGAAGAAAATTGTATTCATTACTTTTAATCTACTCTAAGTCCTTTATGTGTTTTCTGTAACTTCCATGAGGTTAAAAAAGACTTCTCTACTCAAATATACATTAATACTTTAGATGTCCATATGGGAACAGGAGACCTTTTTACTTATGTCTTTGGAGCTGTGGGCTCGAGCTACATGATTACTTTACTTTGAGATATTCTGAGGTTTATTAGATTATTATGAGATTTATGAGAAGTAACTCTGGGTGGGGGAGACAATGAGGCAAAGAAATATGAGTCTTATGGACCCAAGATTAGAACCAAAATCTCTCCTATAAGTGAAAAGTCTTGAGTGCTGAGATACAAGTTATATCTGCATTTGCTATCAACCCTTAGTGTCTGACCTGCTGAAGAGGGTGGATTGGCAAATATTCAACCTCACTCAATTTTGTGGGTAATGCTCTCCTGCAAATAGATGTAGATAGTCCCCATACATTCCTCTGCCCCTTACCAAGGCTGCATATTTTCTTCCCTTTTGTATATAATAAGTGAGTGTCATTGTGGAGGGCAAAGTTGACCAACAACTGTTTGTTCCTTAGTCCTCCTTTTCTTCTAGAAAAAGGGTAGATCTGAATCATGACAGAACACTTGTCTTCACCCACAGAGCTTGACTTTGAAGAGTTCTTCCTTTTGGCCATCATCTTCTTTCTCTGTCCCTCCCTTGTCTCCCCCTGATAGATGGAGAGTTTGGTAGAGGCTTCCCATCTGTTCCTTATTAAAACCCCTTCTTTCTGTTATACCTTGCTACCAAAATAGATTCAATAGGCTTGTTAACCAGGGAACTAAAGAAGATCTTCAAGTTCAGTTTGGGAACTTTATAGAATTATTAATTTAAAGGGACAGCTGGGTAGCTCAGTGGATTGAGATCCAGGCCTGGAGAAGGGAGGTCCTAGGTTCAAATCTGACCTCAGACACTTCCAAACTGTGTGACCCTGGGCAAGTCACTTGACCCCCATTGCCTACCCTCCAAGGCACTCTTCTGCCTTGGAGCCAATACACAGTATTGACTTCAAGACGCAAGGTAAAGGTTTAAAAATATATATTTTTTAAAGCATTATCATATCTCTAGATTGAAAGTGAGATCTGATCATTAGTAGAAAAGTAGAGTATTTGAATTTACTCATCTATTTTTTTAAATTACTGCTTAGATTTCAGCTAAGCCCATCATATACAATCAGTATACACACCTGCTAAACTTTTGTAGTTAACTCTATATATAAAATGAAGAGAAAATAACAATATGATAAAGTCTTAATTTAGAGAAATATGGGGAGACAAACCATAGATACGGACTTGGAAACAAACAAACTTGGAGAGTAGCTTCTAGAACTTCCATGCAATTTTAAAAAATAATATTTTATTTTCCCCCCCAATTGTATATAAAAATAATTTTTAAAAAAATCCTTACCTTTTGTCTTAGAATCAATATTGTGTATTGGTTCTAAGGCACTAAGCAATGGGGATCAAGTGACTTGCCAAGGGTCACCTAGCTAGGAAGTGTCTGAGACAAGATTTGAACCTAGGATCTCCTGTCTCTAGACCTTGCTCTCAATCCACTGAGCCACCCAGCAGTCTCATAGCAATAATTTTTAACATTCTTTTTTCCCTAGAATTTTGAGTTCTGAATTCTTTTTCTTCTTCACTCCTTCCCCCTCCCTCCTTCCTTAGACAGTAAGCAATCTGATATAGATTTCACATGTGTAATCATGTAAAACATTTTCCCATATTAGTCCTTTTGTGGAAAAAATTCAAATTAAAAACAAATAAAAATTGAAGAAAGAAAGTGAAATACAGTATGCTTTGGTCTGGTTTCAGAATCTATCAGTTCTTTCTCAGGAGGCAGAAAACACTTTTCATTATGAATCTTTTAGGGTTGTTTTGTATTGCTGAGAATAGCTAAGTCATTCACAGTTCTTCATCACATAAGATTGCTGTTATCATGTGTAATGTTTTCCTGGTTCTGTTCACTTCACTCTGCATCAGTTCATATTAATACTTTCAGGTTTTTCAGAAATTATCTTGCTCATTATTTCTTGTAGCACAATAGTATTTCATGACGATCACATACCACTACTTGTTCATCCTTTCCCCAAGTGATGGGCATCCTCTCACTTTCTAATTTGTTGCCATCACAAAAAGAGCTGCTATAAATATTCTTGTACAAGTAGGTCCTTTTCCTTTTTCCTTTTTATCTCCTTGGGATACAAACCTATAGTACTGTTGCTGGGCCAAAGAATATGCATGGTTTTATAGCTTTTGAGCATAGTTCCAAATTGCTCTCCAAAATGGCTAAATCAATTCACAACTTCCCCAAAAGTGCATTCATATCTTACTTTTCCCACCTCCAACATTTGTTATTTTCCTTCTCTGTCATAATGGTCAATCTGATAGTAGTCAGAGCTTTTTTTATTTTGCATTTTTCTAATCAATAATGATACAAGCATTTTCACATGACTATAGATAACTTTTATTATTTCATCTGAAAATTGCCTGTTCAAATCCTTTGAACATTTATCATTTGTGAATGACTTGTTTTCTTATATATTTGACTCATTTCTCTGTTTTAAAATGAACTCTTTATTAGAGAAACTTGTAATTTTTTCATAGTTATGATTACTGTGTAGTTCTTTCCTTTCCCCCCATTTATCCTACTCTCTCTCTTCTTTCACCCAGGCCATTCTCAAAACTGTTTTGCTTCTGCCACTGCCTCTCCCAATCTACACACCTTTTTTATCAGTCCCACCCCTTCATCCCTTTCCCCTCCTACTTTCCTGAAGGATAAGATAGATTTTTATACCTAGCTGGTATGTATATTTTTCCCTCTTTGAGCCAATTCCAATGAGAATAAAGTTCAAATGCTACTTCCCCCCCCCCCCTCATTTTCCTCTCCATGCAGTTGTTAAAAAGGAATTCTATTATCTTTCAGCAAAAAAAGCAATCTGTGTTCTTTTTCTCATAAAGTGGAGGCTAAGTTGCTCAATCTACTTTCTATGCTCAGTCCACAGATCCAGTCATCATAGTATTGCCATGTAAAGGTTTTTACTTTTTATGTTTCATTCTCCAGCTCCATTTCACTCAACTCTCTCAAACTACTGTGGACCAGCATAATCCTTCCTAATCGTGGACAGGGGAAATTGTTCTTTGAGACACTGGATCTTTCCTCCTTCACATGCAAAAGAACTGGCTCCTTCAGAGCTGGGCTTTTGAATAGGTATTATTTCACAGGTGCCAGGGAATCTATATTACATTTTCATGATTTATCTATCCATGGAGGTGCTTGGAGAGACTTTGGAGCATGTAGACATGCAGTCATTGTTTCTGGTCTGCTAGCCATCAATGGAAAAGAGTCTCTTGGATTGCCTACAGTGGTAGAGCAGGAACTCAGGAATGTTACATTTGAAAATTAAAGTAAACTGAGAGACAATTTGAGCATGATCAATTTATTAGTCAGGCTATCAGTAAACAATAAATTGAGTTCTATTGCTTCTCAATAATCAAAGGCCCTTAGGTAGGACTTACTAACCTACATAAAGTTTTGGGAAGAATAAGAGAGAAAAGAAAGCGTTGGGTAGATGGGGAAAATGATGCAATTGGTTATAGAGTAGACAATGTTATGGGAGGGGACAATTGGTTGAAAAGTGGGAATAAAGGGATAGCAACAAGAATCTCCTTCTTTCCTGTGACTAAAAAATGTTTATTATTTGAGTCCATCTGTAAGGTTAGAAATAATGGACCAAACTTCTTTGAATAATAAACCAAACATCCTTGAAGGAACTTGGTAGTATAAAGATACTAGACCAGAGTTCTTGGGGTCCATCTGCTTCCTTCAAGAATAACAGATTTCTTTGAGGCAAGAATAGAATAACGATTATTAGTAGGAGAACTGAATTTCTAAACTTAGCTCATAGGCTAGAGATAAAGAAATTTGGCTTGAGCAATCATATAAAGTAGGGCGGTAATACAGAATTGATCAATTACAGAAGACTATCAATTATAAAATGATAGAGAATCAATTTAACTTCTTCAGGAGCATTCACAAAGGCCCAGTCTTTTCCCTTTGGTTTAGCCTTTCTCGTTGGCTGATTTATTTCTGCATTTAGTGTTGTGACGAAAAAAGAGACAATGTTTAAAATGGAGAGGTCTTAGACCCCCATCTTTCTGATATATTTTGTTTAGTTGTTTTTTAATCATGTCTGGCTATTCATGATCCCATTTGGAGTTTTCTTGGCAAAGATACTAGAGTGGTTTGCCATTTCCTTCTCTGGTTCATTTTAAAGATAAGGAAATGGAGGCAGAGTTAGGTGATTTGTCTAATCACACAGCTAGTAAGTGTCTGAAATTGTATTTAAACTCAGGTACACCATCTAGCTCCCCTAGTCTGATATATAATCCCATTAATATAGATCTCAGGTATTTGCCTGCTTTGATATTTATTCTTTATCTTTAGGCAAGGGGGTTAGAGACTATGACCTTTTGAGTTGTCAGGAGAGTGAGCCAGGAATCTAGGAGTTTGAGAGCTGAATCCAGCTAACCTCGCATCAGTACCCATCTCTGCTTCAAGACATCCCTAAATTTCTCTCTTTGCTTCATCCTTATATAAAGAAGAGAAGTGGGCTCCACATGTGTAAGGACTATATCCTTGTGTGTCTCAAAGGGAAGCAGAAAAGACGTCTCTATCCTCATTCTTCTTTTAGGAAGACTTTCATTTCTGCCAAGAGAAGCAAGAGGTTGGAGGCAGAAGCCGCTATTGTCACCTTGAAGAGATGGGGTACTAGGCTAGAAAAACATCATTCTGCTCTTACAAATACTATTTGTCTAAGAGATATAATTGATTGTTTTACTTCAAACTTCTGATTATTTTGTCATTTTGAGAGGAAGGGGGAACCACAAACTCTCTGTCCAGTACTTAATCCCTTTCCCACTAAATAACAATTCTATACTAAAGGCATATAGCAAATAGTGAAGAAATCCCTTTATTTAAGTTATAGGAAAACAGAAATCTGAGAAGATATACATAGGAGAATATATATCAGACAATACAAAGTGAAGGAACTCTTCTACTCGAGTGAGATAACTCAGGTTCACCAAGAGATATTCCTAGATCTTAGCCAAGGGGAAACTTTACCAAGGCTCTGGGAACAGCATTAGTGAAGGTTTTCAAGTTCCCAGGCCAAAACTGCAACTTCAAGCTGCTTGTGAACCCCAGAATTAACCTAGAGAGTGGAGGGAGGAAGTGCTCACTTTGGGAAGTTGGACAGAGGGGTGGGGCATGCAAAAATGTAGTTGGGTGCTGAGAAGAGGTGGAACAGAGCAGCTCCCTGTGCCAGCTGGGCAGGTATGCCAATACTTCACCATCACTGCTCTAGAGTAATAAATGGAGAATAGGGCATAGTGGAGATTGCCAGCTCCCAATTTCTTCCTAGAGTCTTTTTCTTCAGCAACCTGAAGTGGGTTTGGCCTCTTCCATCTTCTCTCTTGAAGCTGGAAGCCAGGAAGGACTCAACGCTTGAAGAGTCCCAAAGGTGACTGGCCTTGAGGAGTCCCAAAGAAGCTCTGCCTCTTACCAACTCCATTCCAATCTCTTAATCTTGTCAGGGGCGTTCATCTCATATAGCAATATATCAGTCATATAGCAATAATCTTTGGGACAGGTATTACACTTCCTTGACTATTGCCTACAAGAAGCTAAGTAGTAAAATGGTTAGAGGAGTGGACGTGGTATAAGGAAGGCCATTTCCAAAGATTCAATTCAAATCTGGTCCCAGACACTTTCAAACTGTATAATCTTGGGCAAGCCACTTAATCTTTAACTGCCTGCCTCAGTTTCCTCATTTATAAAATGGAGATGATAAAAGCACCTATTTGCCAGGTTTGTTGAGAGGACAAATGAGATAATATTTGTAAAGCATTTTGTAAACCTAAAATGATTCTTATTGATATTATTTTCTTGCTTTTCCCCGTTCTTTGTCGTACCTAGTAACCATTCAGACCTAATTTTCCATACTGACCTTAAAATTAACCTTTTTTATTTCATAAAAAAGATTTTTCAGATAATCAATAAGCATGAATTATTCATTAAAAACCTAATAAGTTTTGCTACTTTCCCTCCTATCTACTCCCACCCCAGACCTATAATTTTACTAGTATAGGAACATCTTGGTAATGAATCTCCCCCTACCAATGCAGAACAACTATTCTACAATTTGTAATCTTAGAACACTGCCTGGATCACTGAAATCTTCTTCAGCAGCTAGATAGCACAGTATATAGAATGCTGGGCCTGGAGTCAGAAAAACCTGTTTGAACCTAGTCTTAGAATTTACTTGCTTTATGAGTCACTTAACTTCTGGAAAAATCTCTTGATCCCTTTATGCCTCAGTTTCCTCAACTGTAAAATAGAGACATTATTACATAACTTCCAAGGTTATTGTGAAGATTAAATGAAATAATTGTAAGATGCTTAGCATAGCACCAGGCACATAGTAGCTGCTTAATAAATGCTCGTTCCTCCCTGGGTCAAATGTTCCCTGTCTTCCAAAGATGAGACTTGCATCCAAATGTTCCTGACTCTGAAAGTAGCCCTCTATCAAGTTCAACAAAAAAGTTCTCCCAAACAGTCTAGACAGTTCTTTGTGCTTTAACAAATTGTTTTCTCTTTTCCCTGTCCCTTTCCTCATGTGATTTCATCTACGAGGCTAGAGGGAAATTAATTAATTAGTGGTGTCCTTCCCAATTAAAAAAAATCTTGTGCCTAATAAGTCATTAGCAGTACTTCTGGCACAACTAGCCACTTACTATTCTGGGAGTGTTGGAATGATATAGGAAGGCTCAAACTTTGTTTTCAGGCACTTTTTACCAATGACATATATTTTAAAATCTCAGTAAAGTCCATGTGGCATCATTTTAATAGGTGAATCCATATATTAATAGTTTTCCCTGTGGGAATAGAAATACCCTTCTGTATTTACCTCTTGGGTGATACAGTTCTTAATATTTTTTATTTCTATTCAGTGTTTTCTTCTGCTTATTCATGTCTCCAGCCTTAATAATTGGTTTAGGACTCTGTGTTAGAGACAGTGATTCCATCTTCCCCCCTCCCTGACTCTTAGATAGGCTGGTTAGTCCCTGTTTGGTTGTTTCTGGGACTCCTGGAGCAGCAAATGAAACTTGCACCTTCTCTGGTGTTTCTTTAATCAAAGTGTTGCCAGTTTTCAGGCCCTGGTAGAACATCCCTGGTCAGAGCTCCAGGTTTTACACTCCCTGCAACAAAGACATTTAGAGAAGAGCATCTAGGATGGCGAGCAGTCTTTAGATCTTGTCATGAGGACCAGTTGAAGGAACTTTGGTTGTTTAGCAAGGAAAAGAAAAGATTGGAAAGGAAGTGAGTGAATCACGATCACTGTCCAAGTATTTGGAGGGTAATAATGCAGAAGAGTCAGTCAAGTAGTAAGTATTGATTAAGCACTTGCTGTATGCCAGGCAGAATGCTAAGTATTGGGAATATAAAAATAGACAAAACAGTCTGACCTTCAAGGTATTCACGTTTCAATGGAGAAAACCACATGTAGGGGCATCTAGTGGCTCAATGGATAGAGAGCCATACTTAGAGATGGGAAGTCCTGGGTTCATATCTGAACCCAGACACTTCCTAGTTGTAAACAGCTTTGTACACACTAGACAGAAGGTAATCTGAGAGCAAGGGAGGAGTTGACAGGGAGAGGGAAAAATATGCTTGCAGCCTATAAATGCCCCTAGATATTTTCAGAAAAACTTCTATGTAGCTATGCCTTCCCTACTTTGTATTTGTGAAATTTGTTTTGTGGATCAAGGAGTAAGGCATTTATTTATATTTAACTCCATATTATGATTTTTGGTCAATGCTCTAATTTGCCAAGCAAGATCTATAGCTCCTTTTCTTCTTGGTAGCTCTTTTTCCTAACCTTATTGGCTAATTCTTCTGTTGTTGCTTAGCCATTTTTAAGTAATGTTCCTCTCTTTGTGATAGCATTTGGGGTTTTCTTGGCAAAGATCCTGTAGAAATCTGCTATTTCTCGATCACTCTAATGCAAATATTAATAATATGGAAATAGGTCTTGATCACTGACACATGTAAAACCCAGTGGAATTGATTGTTTGCTCTGGGAGGGGGGTGGAAGGAGGGGAGGGAAAGAACATCAATCATGTAACCATGAAAAAAATATTCTAAATGAATTAATTAAATAAAGATGTTCAAATAAAAAAGAAAAGAAAAGAAAAAGAAATTTGCTATATCCTTCTCCAACTCATATTACAGATGAGGAAACTAAAGCCAAGAGGCTTAAATAGCTTACCTAGGGTCACAAGTTAGTAAGTGTCCGAGGCCAGATTCGAACTCAGGAAGAGGAGTCTTCTTGACTCCAGGCTTGAAGGCTCTGTCTACTGTACCACCAATCACTTGTATACTTTGTTTTTTTGATGCTGTGAGCTTCTCAGCAAGGCTTAATTTATTTAAATGGAAATATGTATTGCCCGATCACACATATATAACCTAATTCATATTATTTGCTTTTGACAGGGGAGAGGGGAGGGAAACAAAAGAGGGAAAGAATTTGCCTTTCAAAGTTTTGGAAAACGCAAGTTAAAAAATTTATTCTATGTAAGTGGGGAAAAGAAAAAATATTTTTTAAAAAGGTTTGATTTATTTAGAGTGGGGTTCCTGCCTTTTTTTTTTTTTTTTTTTTGGTGATAGGAAGATGTAATATGGTCCATTGCCTTTGTAAGTTAGCATATTCTGCCAAACTCTAACTCAAACAGAAGCAAATAGAAACCATTTCACAGGAAGTCCAATGATCTCATTTGATGTATTTTTTTCTTCTTGTCACCAGTCTTAAGATAACTTCCTCTTTCTCTCCTCTATTAGACTATTATGCCTCCTGTGTATGTTGTCTGTGTATATGTCAGAGGGGAAGGTAGGGAGGGAAAGGGTGTGCTCTGGAGGACTTTATTTAGCAGTCAGATGCGCAGAAGACAGACTCAAGAAGCAATACAATTATCTCATTAAAGCTTCCCACCCGTTTTCACCCAATCACAATGTTTAGCATCTTTGTAATTCCTTGGGATACAGCAGCCACTGAATCTGAGATAGGAGAGAAGTATTCTGCTGGGCCTTCAAGAGAAGTAGTAATAGCTCACATTTATATAGCACTTTATATTTTTAATAAGCTTTACGTATGTAGCATCATTTACTTTTTATAACAATATGGCAGGGGCAGTGTATTGTATATAGAACTAAGGAAGACCTGCATTCAGGTCAGGCCTTTGATCAGTCCTGTGTTAGAGAATGTTTAACAAATGTCTCTCCCACTCACCCCTTCTCCCAAACCCCAAATCAATGGCACATTTTTCAGTTTAATCTGTATAATTAAGATATTCCTCATCACTTTCTTAAATCTAGGCAATCAGCAAAATAATAAACCAAGCTCTGATTTGTAGTGTTTGTTGATTTCCAAGGTGTAGATGCTTACACATTTAAAAATCAGCTCTCAGATCATACACTTCCCAGCTGTGTGACCCTGGGCAAGTCACTTGACCCCCGTTGCCTACCCTTACCACTCTTCTGCCTTGGAGCCAATACACAGTATTGACTCCAAGACGGAAGGTAAGGGTTTAAAAAAAATCAGCTCTCAGAGCCCATTAGAACTGGCTCTAGGGGCAGCTGGGTGGCCAGACCTATTGATGGAAGGTCCTGGGTTCAAATCTGGCCTCAGACACTTCCTAGCCGTGTTACCCTGGGCAAGTCACTTAACCCCCATTGCCTAGCCCTTATCACTCTTCTGCCTTAGAACCAATATATTGTATAGATGGAAATCTAAGATGGATGGTAAGGGTTTTAAAAAGACAAACAAGCTAGCTTTATCATATTCCTGCCTTTGACTCTTAAGGATGCAAAGCTTCCATGTTCCTCCAGCACCGCCCTACAATCGTAATTGAGTCGATCAAGTTACAGTTTGATCTGATGCTGGGAATAAGACTCCCATGACGTAGGTAGAAGCAAGAGAGCTATGCTTAAGCCAATGCTGCGTCCTTGCTGAATGAATTTCCTTTAGTTGGTGGGTGGTCGACAAATGTCTCATTTCACTCTAATACCAAAACTGAACTCCTAGACTCAAGGGCAGAAAAACCCATATTCCATATTCCCCAAATCCATAATCCATATTCCTCAACACGGTTTCATCTTCTCCTACCAGTTCCCATCCTCTTATAGAATGAAACAAGTCAAAGTACTGGTGGTGGAGGTATAAATTGACCTAACTTTCTAAAAAAACAATTTGAAAAAATGTTACTAGACTGTTCATATCTGTTTACTTTTTGATTCTATTACTGGATCTCTAACCAAGGAGATCAAAAACAGAAATAAATATTTCATGCTCACTTTGGAGGCAACTAGGTGGCTCAGCCAATAGAGTGCTCCACCTCAAGTCAGGAAGTTATGAGTTCAAATTTGTCCTCAAGACACTTATTAGTCCTGTGACCTTGGGCAAAGATGTTTAACCCCTGCTTGCCTTAATCTACTGGAGGAGGAAATGGCAAAACACTCCAGTATCTTTGCCAAGAAAACCCTATGGCCAGTTATAGTCCAGTGATGGCAGACCTATGACACGCAGGTCATCACTGACACACGTAGCCATTTTTGATGACACACAGAGAAGTATGGGGCCACATGCTGAGGAGGAAACATTTGCTGTAGTGTAGCATAGACACTCTGTGCACTTTAGATGACAATTCTATCTATATTAATTTACCTATTTTGGTTTATTAAGTACAGTTATATATTGTAATTATATATTTTTGTTATTTAAACTATAAACATGGTGAAATTATGGTTTTTTTTTCTCGAAGTGACACACCACCCAAGTTATGCTCGGTTTTTTGGTGAATTTTGACACACCAAACTCCAAAGGTTGCCCATCACTGATATAGTCCATGGGATCTATGAAGAGTCAGACATGGCTGAATGACTGAATGAAAACAACAAATGCACTAAATATTTTAGCAATTAAAGGGAGCATAACAGAGTGATTAGAGTACTATTCTGAGAATCAGGACAAACGGTTTGAGTTCCATCTTCAGCACATATGTATTATATGATCATGGGCAAGTAATTTAATCTCTTTATGTTCTCAATCAATCAATCAATCAATATCAAGCAAATTCTATGTGCCAGGCATGGTGATAAACACTAGGGATACAAAAAGAGGCAAAAGAAGTCTCTACCTTCAAGGAGCTTATAATCTAGTTGGATAGACAACATATAAACAAGTATATACAAAGCAAGCTATATACAAGATACAAAATAATTAATAGAGAGAAAGCACTGTATTAAGAGGGTTTGGGGTAGGCTTTTTGTAGAAGTTAGAATTTTAGATGGAACTTAAAGGAAGCCAGGAAAGTCAATAGTCAGAGTAGAGGAGGGAGAGCATTTCAGGCATTCAGAGAGGATGCTGGGAGCCAAAAGAGGAGGATTATCTTATAAGACATTAAGGAGGTCAGCATTATAAACTAACTTTCTTCATTCCTTCCTTCCTCCTTCCTTCCTTCCTCCTATCCTTTCTTCCTTCCCTTCTTCCATCACCCAAATGAAGCTCAGAACTCCCAAGCGTGAGAATTGAATATCAGTTTGCACCCCTTTTCTTTTTGCCCTAAAACCAGTCTTGGAGTATTAAAGGAAAGTTTCATATTGAATTGGAAAACTATTCTCTAGTGAAATAGGTTTCCATCTCACTCCCACCCTTAGTTTTAGAAGCAAGATCTGAGGTTTATCTGAATGGAGAGGGGTGGTGGTGGTGGTACAGCCAAATGCATACTCTGGGAGGATTGCTTGTGGCTCCCTGGCTTCTCTGAAGACCCTGGACTCTTGTTCCATGTGACCCCTTGCACCTGGAAGGCTGGCCTCTGCCCTGGACTGAGGACAAGTCTGTCCAATCAGAGAGACCCAGAAAACGTGATGTCATAGGTGGGGAGCAAGGGAAATAAGTTATGGATCTAGGCAGCTTGCAGGTCTTCTTTCCTGGCCAAGCAGTGGGAGTGGACAGAGTCCCAAAGCTAGGTAGGCAACCAGCCATGTGACAGACCTGCTTTTTACTACTTAATAAATAATTTTAAATTAATATACAGTCTCCAGAATAAATCACAACACAGGCTCAAGAAATCCTCCAGTTTCAGTCTCTCCTATAGATGGTATTATAAGCATGTACCACCATGACCAACTGAGCAACTTTTAAAATTATTTCAAAATCCATTCTGGAATTGTTCCAGCAATTGAAGTCAATTTCACTGGACTCTACTTTGTCCAATCAACTCTTTTTGAAAATCAAGATATTTGCTTTTCTGCAGTCCTCTGGAACGTCTTTTTTTCCCCACAGTCTTTCAAAAATCATAGTCAAAGGGGGCAACTGGTTAGCTCAGTGGATTGAGAGTCAGGCCTAGAGATGGGAGGTTCTAGGATCAAATCTGACCTTAGACACTTCCCAGCTGTGTGACCCTGGGCAAGTCACTTGACCCTCATTGCCTACCCTTCTCACTTTTCTGCCTTGGAGCCAATACATGGTATTGGCTCTAAGCCAGAAGGTAAGGGTTAAAAAAAATCATAGACAAAGTCACAGCAATCATCTCTCTCAATTCTTCCAGAATCCTGGGATGTGGTTCTTCTGGGGTTGGTGACAACTCCGTTAGATTCCCCCTTACTACTTCTCTAGTCATGACTCCCCTTAAGGATATCCTTGAATCTATGACAAGCTAGGAAAAACATTGAGCTATAAGCTAGTAACTTAACATCATATATCTAAACATGGCTTCATGTTTTTTTTTGTTTGTTTTTTACTGAGACAAAACGAATCTACAATTTCTGCCAATTTTAAACAAATCTTTTGTTTTCTGAGAACTGACATTAAAAACATCTGCATGATGCATATTTCTTCCTATCTGCTATAACCAAGGACATTTCTAAACTTGGTTTCAGTGATTGTTTTGGGAGCTTAGGCTCCTTAAAGAGCAGCCTTGTAATTTTGACCCTTTGTGAGAATATGGAAAGCTTTTTATTTTATTTTATTTTTTTTGTGATCTAGTAGATAGAATTGAGAAAGCTGGCTACTTAAAGGAAGAAGAATACTAAATATAATCACAAACTGAAGATAGAGAGCTGGGTAAGTAAAGAGAGCTGCAGTATTATTAGACAGAGACAGTGAAAGCTGGCAGGAAAGGATCTTGAGATGCTTATCTTAATTCAAGGACATCCTTCTTGACTGCTTACATTTATTTCAAGAAATCAGTAAGTTTGGGTCCTCCATTCTGGTTTTGAGAACACCAATGTTTTCCTTTCCTTTCATGTCCAACCTGTTGAAACTTGGTCTGTCCCATGAGCTCAAAGAGCATTCTAGTAACCATAGAAGGGAGATAAAAAGGAAAAAAAGGGATCCTATCTTTAAGGAACATATAATCTAATTGGGGTAGAAGGAAAGGAAGATAAATACACAGGGACAATATAAAAACACATATGACAGAAATAGTATTAAGTTCATTCCTAATGTACTTGCTCCCTCCTAGAGAACTTCAGTCACCATTCCTGGTGACCACATTTAAGTCTCTGGTGAGCTTACTTCCCTCCACAGTAACTAAGAGTTTGTGATAGGAGATATGTTGCAAAGAATACTCTCACTGGTTGCTAAACCAATGGAAATACAAAAGGAACAATCTGCCCTTCCATTTCTCATTCTCCTTTTTTTCTTTGAAGCTAGGAGGACTTCTTTGAGCTGCCTCCCAAGAGTTCCTTCTTCTGGCCTCCTTTCATCCATGAGTTCATATCTTGAATAGATAATCCTGAATCTATGTTTGTATTGCCTTTTGTGAGGGTTCTCACAAAGGTTGTGAAAACTGCTAAGCACTAACCTCTTCATGGATGTGACCAGGTGAAGACTTGTGAGGTCTGAAAAGTCTGAAGGTTGTGTGTGGAGTGCATGGCTCTGTGCTTTCTCTGGTTCAGTGGCAGGGGAAGCTTCTACATGAGACTTCCATCACTGCCGAGAGAGAGAGAGAGAGAGAGAGAGAGAGAGAGAGAGAGAGAGAGAGAGAGAGAGAGAGAGCAAGCTTGGCCCATTTATCAGCAGAGTCAATCAGATGATGCCAAGCTGAGATGAACTGTAAAATGGCTAATTAGCAGCCTTGCAAATTGTTCTGTATAATGACTAGTCTTTAATATTAGTCTCACAGACTGCTGTAACTATTACAGGTTAATGTACTGAATTCTGTTCAAATTCTTCTATGATGTACTTTGTGATTCTTTATGTAGTATTTCTCCCTGTATAGGAATGATACCTATCCTAAATGTTATTCATACATGCATTGAGAAACTCTTTTCCTATTTCCTTTCTTTTGTGGGGGGGGGGAAGGGACTAAACTGAAGTCAAAAAATAACATTGCTGTCAGGATGCTGAGATAGGGAGCTAAGGAGCCAACGACTTGGAGAAAAGGGAGCCTAATTCTACATAATAAGAGGCAGGTTTCCCATAATTAACCCACTCATCTATACCCTGCTTGGAATAGACCAGCTGTAGTTAGCACTAAGGTTTCCAGACTTTGTAGGACTGACTAAAGTTCCTTTAGGCTAGACTTACAGCAGAAGTAAGGAGCTATACCTGCTGTGCACATATCTACAGAGGTGATTGGGTAAGACATCATGCTGAGAAGGGTTAGTTGGGAGAACAAACTCCCAAATCTCAAATAATTTTAGAAAAAAAAAATTTATTAGATCATTTGGTAGAGGAGAGAATCAATCAGAAGAAGGAATCATTTCCTGTGCAGCCTCTGCAAGGTTTACATTATACAGACATACGTACCTTGGAGATAATGTGGGGTTGGTTCCCTACCACCAAAATAAAGTGAATATTGCAATAAAGTGAGTCTCATGAATGTTCTGGTTTCCCAGTGCATATAAAAGTTATGTTCACACTATATGGTAGTTTATTAAGTATGCAGTAGTATTGTATCTAAAAAAATAATATACATACCTTAATTAAAAAGTTCTTTATTGCTGAGAAATGCTAGCCATTATCTGAACCTTCAGTGAGTTATAATCTTTTTTTGCTGGCTGGATCTTGCCTTGATGTTGACAGCTGCTAACTGCTCAGGGTTGGGGTTGTTGAAGACTGGGGTGATAGTGGCAATTTCTTAAAAGAAGACAACAATGAAGTTTGATACATGGTTGACTCTTGCTTTACTTGAACATCTAGAGGGTATTTTAGGGTTATTAATTGTCCTAATTTCAATGTTGTGGCATCTCAGAGAATAGGGAGACCCAAAAAGAGAGAGAGAAACAGAGTGTGAGTGGTGGAGCAGTTAGAAAACACACACACACACACACACACACATTATTTACTGTGGTAGAATCTTCCAAACTCATATTGGGTCTATCGACCATAGCTGAATACACTGTTGTCTGACCCCGACATCATGGTGTCCCTGGTCCTCTTGGAAAACGAAGAACAGACAAGTTTGCTGTTTTATATGGACATAGTTCATGACACCTCAAAACAATTACAATAGTAACATCAATTGATAGATTATTGATCACAGATCATCATAACAGATATAACAATGAAAAAGTCTGAAACACTATGAGAATTACCAGAATGTGATACAGGGGACACTATCTGAGAACATGCTCTTAGAAAAATGGCATTGAAGGGCAGCTAGGTGGCTCAGTGGATTGAGAACCAGACCTAAAGATGGAAGGTCCTGGGTTCAAATATGGCCTCAGATACTTTCTGTGTGACCCAGGCAAAGTCACTTAACCCCCATTGCCTAGCCCTTACCATTCTTCTTCAAAAAAAGGAAGGTAAAGGTTTAAAAAAGAAAAATGGCACCAATAGACTTGTTAGAGGCTACAAGACAATATCTTGTAGCAAATTGCAGGAAGTCTTATTCTAAGAATAAAGAAGGTAGGAGGATCTGATGCCAGGAATATGACAGGGTAAGGAGCTTTTTTCCCATTAGACAAAGCTCATTGGGGAAAGGAGGTCAAGAAAGGAACCTGGGAGTGAGTGGGAGATCCAAAGGAAGAGTGTATAGAATGCTCTAGAATTTATATTTGACTTTTCCTGATCTCTTTAGTGTCAGACTGCTCTTTGGAAGCAATTTTTACTTTACTCCCCTATTGTTTACTACATTCCTGGAAATAATCTGTTGGAACAGGTAAATCATGCTCAGTGCAACCTTCCTCAGTTTGGGATCTAAATCTACTGAGGCCAAAACCTAAATAACTTTTTCCTTAAATGACTTTTTCCTGACTGAATTCTGGAAATAATTGACCTTATAATGTAGAAAGGTAATTTCTAATTCTCTCTAATTTTATTAATAATTTTTCTGGCAACAGAAGCAGAAAAGAAGTGAGAGGGTGTCTAAAAAGGTGGTAGCTTTTGCTCTCCCAAACTTCTCTTGCCCTCAACAAACCAGTAGTTTCCAAGATATAATGACTTCACTGAGAAAATTGAAAGCAACAGATTAACTGATACCACATGGGGGCAGCAGACACTTCAGCATTATCAGTTTTTAAGCCTGAGCTAGAAGTCTAACTGGTGGGGAGAAGGTGGCAGACAGTGATTATCTGAAAGATCTCCAGACTTTGGAGGTTCATAATCCCTTTAAAATATGAACAACATGCTAACTAGGTTTTTAGAGGAAAGCTTAATCATTTTTTTTTTTCCTCAAAAAGGAAGTCTCAAATCTCTGATGTTAGACTTTTGGGTCTGAGAAATCTATTTGGTTAAATTCAAAAGGAGTACATATTTTCCAAGAGCAGTTATTTAGAGCTAGAAAGGACTTTAGAAATCATCTCATCCAATACCCTTATTTTATAGATGAAGAAACTAAGGTCCAAAGAAATTAAACCACTTGTCTAATAGAAAAGATCCTTGGAAAAAACTGGATGATCTCACTTTTTAATATTTGTATTCTCAGTACTGAATATAGATGCTTAATTAGTCTATAAATTGTTATTTTATTTTTATTGCCCAAGGTCACATAGATAAGGAAATCACATCTCTGGGATCTCAACCTTGTGTCTTTCCAAATCCAGAACTATTCTTCAAAGTTCCATACTGTATCTCTCACAAAACTGTGTGGTTAGAATCCATTGTACTCAAAACTGTGCTCTAGTCATCCCAAATAGATTTTGTGTGGTTTTTAAAAAGTTTTATTGATTCCTCTTGCTTTTTATACCACAGAAATTCTTGGGCTTCCCTCTTGGCCTATAAAACCCATCCTCATTAAAAAATAAGTGAAGCAAAATCAACTGACTCAGCCATTTGGTACCCATAGACTCCAACTTTTACTCCTACTTCCTGAGAGGAAGGGTTATGTTTCATCAGCTGCTTCCTGGAATATCTAGAATATTTAAATCCTATTTTAATCATAAAGACATTTGTGACATGATAAAATCATAAGTAGTAACACTACTATTTCCTATGTAACCTGAATCCCAAAGCCTGTTGGTTTGGGACTCATTCCTCATTGGTAAAGATTAATGTCCTGGGCAGGGGTAGGGGCAGTTGAACCTAGAGAGTAACCTGAGTTAGGTGGCTCAGTGGATTGAGAGCCAGGCCCAGAGATGGGAGGTCCTGGGTTCAAATCTGACCCCTCTAAACTTCCTAGCTGTGTGACTCTGGGTAAGTCACTTAACCTCCATTACCTAATACTTACAGCTCTTCTGCCTTGGAACCAATACATAGTATTGATTAGAAGATGCAAAGTATGGGTTAAAAATATTAATTAATGTCCTATACCTCTGTAAGGAGTTAGAGGGGGAAAGGAGAGTTCTTCAGTTTTCTTCTGGTTGCTGAGTCTCTTTGGACGTCAGGGGCTTCTGGCTTCCAGCTTTGGGAGAGAAGATGGATGCTAAAGGAAAAGATTTTGAGAAAAAAATGACCCAGTTGCTATTTTGTCCCTTTCCCCAGTTTACTACAGTAGAAACTTGGGAAAATTTCCCTTGATGCAATCGAGGCTTTTTTTCCTTGGTTGAGCTGAGATACTTCTTTCCCAATGGGAGAGTTCCTTCATTCTTTATTCTCTTGTATATGCTCCTCTATGTATACTTTGCTTCATTTTTTTTGTTATCTAATCAGAGAAATGGATTTCTTTGATAACTATTACATATATTCATTGTGAAACTAGCATTTCATTGGGAAAAAAGAGTCAAATCTTTGATACAAAGTTAGGGTCATTCTTTCTCCATTAATGAAACAGTAATCAGAAGTTACTTTGGGGTGGGAGGGAAGCTAGGTAGCCTCAAGATGGGAGTTCCTGGGTTCAAATTTGGCCTGAAACACTTTCTACCTGTGTGACCCCAGGCAAGCCACTTAACTTCCATTTGCCTAGCCCATAGAGAGAAGATAGGCTTAAAAAAGAGAAGTTAATTTGAACCTGAAAGCTATATCATCTACACTAACAATATTTAAGGGAGCTGCTGTTATTTAGTTGTGTCTGACTCTTTGTGACTTCATTTGAGTTTTCTTGGGAGAAATACTGGAGTGTTTTACATTTTCTTTCAGCTTATTTTAAAGATGGGGAAATTGAGGTCAACAGAATTAAGTGACTTGCCCAGTGTCAAACAACTAATAAATGTTTAAGGCCAGATTTGGACTCAGGAAGATGAATCTTCCTCACTCCAGGTCTAGCACTCTGTGAACTATGGTGCCATCTGGCTGCCCCATTTAAGAGGAGAATGGAGCTGCTTTTGGCCCCAACCTCCAACTTCTCCTCCTGGCAGGAATTAAATTCTCTCTTAGAGAAGGGTAGGGTGAGAAGAGGCTAGAGATATTTATTCTGTCTCCCTCTGAGTCATATAACAAGCCTTTTATGTTTCATGTGAGGGACAGTTGTACTTGTTTCTATTTTATATGCCTGTGTGTCATTTCTCCTTTTATAAATGAAAGTTTCTTTGCTTTTTGTTTTTCCTGATTCATTAAAAATAAAACAAAACAAACAATCAAATAATATTAAACATCCCTTGGTAGGCTAACTTTGACTCTCTTGGAATTAGAAATGATGGATTTTGAACATTGGAAAAGGATGGGTAGCAGGGTGGATTTTGGTAGAATCAGAATCCTGTTGCTACCCCAGAACTCCTCCAGTCTCAGGATAATAATGTTCCCAAAGACCCCCTTTGCTGGTACTTCATTGGTAAGCAGATTTTCATCCTAAATATTACTATTCATTTACTAGTTTATGAGAAGATTCACATTTTTGTGTGTGTGTTAGGCCAAATACTTTGATTCTTTTGCCTTTTTAAGCTCTGTTAGCTTATTTTTTGGGTAAAACGAGCAGTTAATTCCTAACTCCTTTGTTAGAGGTATCTGATAGTATTAAATAGCTGTCATTTAAAAATAAGAACTTCTGAGAAAGAATGTGAACATGTGATAGCAATTTAAACCTTTTAATTAAATTAAATTAAAATTAAAATTAAAAATAAATTTAATTAAATTAAAACAAATCAGCACCTGGGAGGGTGATAGCCAGCCTCATGGGCAAAATGTAGACAAAGCCTTTGTTGCAGATTGGCACTAACTCCTGGACTCCTATATGGAGAATAATAACCATGGAATGAATAAGATTTTCTTTCAGGAGGCCCAGAATTCTTTACAGATACTACCTCCTTTATCTTTAAAATAACCCTGGCTGATAAGACTTTCATCTATCTATTTATCTATCTATCTATCTATCTATCTATCTATCTATCTATCTATCTATCTATCTATCTATGCATCTATCCATCTGTCTCTCTATCCATCTATCCATCTATTTATCTATCTTTCCATCCATTTATTCATCTATCTATCTATCTATCTATCTATCTATCTATCTATCTATCTAATCTCTGTCATCTATCTATACATTTGTCTGTCTATTATTTGTTTATATTTCTGCCTACATCCAAGTCTATTTCTTGCTGCTTACTTTTTGGTTAGTTTATTTATACATATAACAGTAATAATTCTGTACTTTAGTAATATATCTCATTGGCATAGGGCAGTAACTCCGAATTCTCAGACTATGACAGCAGAATACAGGCTTGGGCAGTTTTTGCCAAAACTTCACAGTTTTTAGGAACTGAAGTGATCTTAGATATCATCTAGGACAAGAATCATAAGATCATATATTTAAAATTAGAAGGGACCTTAGAATTTGTGGAACCCAAATCCCTACTTTTAGTGGAGAAGAGAACCAATGTTCAGAGAAGCTAAACAACTTACTCAAGGCCACATAAACAGTGCTAGGATTCAAACTTAGTTCCTCTGGCTATAAGTCTAGCACTTTTCCCACTGCATTATATTGTCTCCTTTTCATTTACAGATGAAGAAAATAAGGTTCAAAGAGATTAAGAAATTTGCCTATGGTCACTTAAGCAGCAAGTCACTGGAAATTCTTGACTATAAGCTGGCTCTTTGAGGTACTGAATATGTTATCCAAAGACTGGTACAAAACTAGGTGCCTAAAAGCAGGGAATGTTATTAGCAAACATATATAATCCACATATTTTAAAATAAATTGTAAAGGACATGGAATTTGTGGTTTTGCACATAATTTTCTGTATGTGTCTAAATATGTTTTGTTGTTGATGATGACTAGAAATATAATAAAAATTTAAAAAATTTGGTAGCTGTCTATAGGTTCATCAAAAAGTGGTCAAGTATTTTTAGTCACAGATCATGGAAATGATTCCTGAAGGCAGAAAGGGATAGCAATCTACATTATGAAGGAAAGACCCATACTGATGAAATCATGGATCTTTAAAGTATTAGAGAAAGTAATGAGGGGGTAGACAGAGTACTGAATTTGGAGCCAGGAAGAATGGAACTTGAGTACCTCATCAAACGTTTACTAGTGGTATAACTCAGGGAAAGCCACTTAAGCTCTCTTGCCCTCACTTTCCTTACCTGTAAAATAATAACACCCATCCCAAATTGTTGTGAGGATAATATAAAATAATATTTATAAAGCACTTTGCAAATGTTAAAATACTATATTATTATTGTTTTTGTTGAGTCATTTCAATTGTGCCTAAATCTTTGTGAACCCATTTGGGGTTTTATTAACAAAGACACTAGAGTGGTTTGTCATTTCCTTTTCCAGCCCATTTTATGGATGTGGAAACTGAGGCAAACAGGGTTAAATGAGCTGCCCAAATTCACGTAGCCAGTAAGTGACTGAGATTAGATTTGAACTTAGAAAGATGTGTCTTCCTGACTCCAGGCTCCATCCATTGAGCCATCTAGTTGCTTAGATGAATGCTATTATTATTATTATTATTATTATTATTATTATTGATATTTATATAATGCTTCATATTTAAAAGTGTCCTTATATACTTTTTAATATGGTTTTTCACACCAGAGGTTTAAGGAAGGGAGTACAACAATCATTATCCCATCTTTACAAATAGAGACCAAAACTAGGAGAGGGGAAGCCCCTTGACCAAGCTAAGTCAGTGACAGTCAGGCAATGTTCTTTCTGTTACTTTGAAGAATTAGAATACTAAGAGTTTAAGTAATTGCGTAGGGTCTCAGAGTGAATTAACAGCAGAGCTGGAGCTTGAACCCCATCTCTTAACACCTCATCTGGTGCTCATTCCATTAATCTGTGTTTTGTGTAACATGACTAGGGCTGTGTTAATGAATGCAGGCATATGAGCAATAATAATTGAAACACTTGGCATTTCCTGAAATTTATGATCTGGTAGAAAATAGATTGGTTTCTAATTTCAAACTATTTCTTCTGTGCTTAGCTAGTAAGTTTTTAAAAAGTCAAGTAAGTGAAATAATTTCTGCCTAGGTAACATTTTTTTCCTGTTCTGATTTCTATACTCTTCCTCCAACTCTCTACCTTTCTTCCTCTGCCACCACCTTGCCCTAGCACCAGCCCTCCCCCATGCTGTTTTCAATCATTTCACCCTGGCATTCCATCTGTTAGTTGCCAAGAAATTTAATTTATGACTGAGTAACTGGAGTAAGAATTTGTTTTGTTTGATGCCTCGTTTTGCATAGTATGGAAATGTTCAAAGTCTCTATCAGGGGATCTCTTCAGTGACAAATGTAATGAGTTCTTATTCTTTTTTTTTAGGAGGGAAGTTCATATCTGACTTTTCAGAAAATTCTCCTTGAATTGGTAGCAATATTCAAAGGAAATACAGAAGCAACCTTCACACCAGATTACGTTTCCTCCATATTTTTCATGTTTCTGTGTTATCCCTCACTCCAGTCAACCTAAGGAATGGAGTTATCATCTTCATAGTTTGACCATATTTGCTAAGTTTCCTTTAGATGCTGAGTTGGACATTAAAAACGAAAAACAAAACCTCACAGGAGCAGATGGCACTCAACTGACCAATAAATGTGTTATTTAGGGTAAGATTTATGGAGATCCTGCAAGTGAACTGAAGGACTTCACAAACCTAATGCTGGTATCAAGTCTCCTGAGAGAATAGAGAGTAGTAGTAGCAGTCAGGTTTGGCTTAATGTAAATATATTTTAGTAGATGCATATTTTAAAGAAAGTCAACCAGATTCCTGTTTTTGAAGTCCTTAGACTCTTGATTTGTTTAGGACAATTGTAAGAACTCTTAAAAAAGGCCTTTGAAATAAAGTACCTTTCCTAAAACTGAGAGATGTGGGAGCTATTTAGTGCCTGGGAATCTTTCTTTTTGAAAGACAGAACATGGGTTTTTTTTTTTTTAAATAAGAATATTCCAATAACAAAATGATTCAGGTCTAGCTGGAAGTTCTTGACCTAGACATCATAATCTACCTGTAGTCACTTCTACCAGAGCATTACTGCCATTTTCAAAAATAAATCCATAAAATGCATAAATCATAGGTGTGTTTTTCTTGGATCTAGTTTTGACTCCTTTTCCCTAGTGAAGTAGAAAAAATATCTCAGGTTCAGTACCTGGAAATTTCAAATTTTCATAGTGATTCAACAATTAATTTGTCTAAGAACTGATTAGGAGGAGGAGAGAAGAGAGAGTTCCTTTCAGGAAATTACAAGTTCTTTGATTAACATAAACTTCTCCCCCAAGCAAGTTTCCCATTTTTATTTCTTATTTTTTAAAGATATTTTATTTTATAATTCACAGTTCACAATTCTACCAACAATGCATTAGTGTCCCAATTTTGCCACATCTCCTCCAACATTTATCACTTTACTGTCACTTTGGTCAATCTGATAGGTGTGAGGTGGTACCTCAGAGTTGTTTCAGTTTGCATTTCTCTTATCAAAAGTGATTTAGAACATTTTTTCATGAGATTATTGATAACTTTGATATCTTCATCTGAAAACTGTTTATTCCTTTCCTTTGACCATTTGTCAACTGAGGAATGGCTTAAGTTCTTATATATTTGACTTCTCTATTTATTTGACAAACTAGACCTTTATCAGAGAAGTTTATTATAAAAATTTCCCAGTTTACTGTCTCCCTTCTTATCTTGATTATGTTGGTTTTGTTTATATACAAACTTTTAAACTTAATATAGTAATTTTTTTTATTTTAGTCCTTTTTTTAAAAAACCCTTAGCTTCTGTGTATTGGCTTCTAGGTGGAAGAGTGGCAAGGGTGGGCAATGGGGGTCAAGTGACTTGCCCAGGGTCACACAGCTGGGAAGTGTCTGAGGCCGGATTTGAACCTAGGACCTCCAGTCTCTAGGCCTGACTCTCAGTCTCATAATGTTCTCTATCTCTTGCTTGGTCTTTCTTCCCTTCTCCATAGATCTGACAGTTAAACTATTCTATGTTCTCCTAATTTACTTAGAGTATTACTCTCTATGTCTAAATCATATACCCATTTTGACCTTATATTGGTATAAGGTATGAGTTTCAAGTTTTTAATATCTATATTCTACTGATACTGTATTCTAGTTATACACATAACTATCATGGAACATCATGAAAAGGAATTAAAAATGAGTATCACCTAGAGTTCAATGGAGAGGCGTAGTGTTGGTTTGAGAAGGTTTCAGCAAAAAGTGGCATCAAAGAAATATATGATTGAAAAAGAAAATGGGCTGAGCAGATGGTGAGAAGAGCCTGCATGTTTCATTGGTATTCTCTAGATAACAGGAGAAAATGAAAGTCCTGTCTTTGGGTGAATGATCACCTTGTGGTGAACTCATGTAAAGACATGGACAAGAGGCATGGAGAGTGAGTGGTCTGCCATCATTGGAGAAAATATTCACAGTGATCTGCCATCATTGGGGAAAATATCTACATCGATGAAATCAGTCATTTAATCAACACACATTATTATGCATCTATGATATACCAGACACTTTCTTAGGCACTAGGGACACAAACACATTGAATGAAAGAATCTCTACTCTCAAGAAACTTCCATTCCAAATGGAGATGATGACAAGAACATCTACAGAAACAGAATAAATATAAAGTAAATACAAACAATTACAAGGGAGTACAATTCGAGGTAGGTTAAAAGAGAAGGTATTAGCAGTTAAGAGAATCAGGAAAGGCATCATCTAGAAAGTGATCCTTTTGAAGAAAGAGAGGGAATTATAAGTAGAGGTGGTGAAGGAATGCATTCCTGGTGGGGGGACATGGAGACCGGAGATGTAGTACTGTGGTATGTGAAGAATAGAGAGAAGACCAATTTGTTTACATCAGTGGTTATGCAACTTGGGTCTTGAGACTCTTTTTCTTCTTCTTCTTCTTCTTCTTCTTCTTCTTCTTCTTCTTCTTCTTCTTCTTCTTCTTCTTCTTCTTCTTCTTCTTCTTCTTCTTCTTCTTCTTCTTCTTCTTCTTCTTCTTCTTCTTCTTCTTCTTCTTCTTCTTCTTCTTCCTTCTTTGCCCTTACCTTCTGTCTAAGTATTGATACTTTAATTCCAAGGCAAAAGAGCAGTAAGGGCTAGACATCTGAGGATAAATGACTTGCCCAGGATCACGTAGCTAGGAAGTTTCTAAGGTCAAATTTGAACCCAGGACCTCCTGTCTCCAGGCCTGACATTATATCCCCTGAGCACCTAGCTGCCACTTCGGGACTTCCTTATACTCTTAAACATTATAGAGCTTATTATGTGGGTCATTTCTATTGAAATTTACTGTTTTAAAAAATAAAAACCTTAGTATTTTTAGGAAAATAGTTTTATCCTTGTGGGTCCCCTGAAAGGGTTTTGGAGACCCCCAGGGATGCACAGACCATATTTTGATAGCCACTGGTTTAGATAACAGTGCTCGAGGAAGGACAGGGGGGTAGGGCTGGTGACATCCAATAAAGGTGGCAAGATGAGTTGGGTCAAAGTTGTAAAGAGTTTTTAAAAGCTAAATAGAGGAGTTTATGCTTGATTCTAGAAATTATAGGGAGCTGCTACAGCTTATTGATCAGGGGAATAACATAGACATATTTTTAAGGAAAAACACTGGTAGCAGTATAGAGGTTGGATTGGAGTAGTATAAAACTTGAGGCATTGTAGTGGTTGAATTTGAACAAAAGGGTACACTAAGTCAGATCTCTGAGCAGGATAACAATTATCCTGGGCACAAATGGGTCAGTGGCTTGCCTCCATTTATGCCAAAGACCCTAAGTAGACAGACAAATCACTTTTTATAGGTTTTGGGGAGGAGAACAAAAAAAAAACCAGAACAGAACAGATGACATCATAGGACTGAATTCAAAATGATTGATTACAGAGCTCAGGGAACAACATGATTAGTTGGAAGTTTAATAATGGGGGCTAGTAACAACCCTCCTTCTTCTCTCATAAGACTAAGAAGTGTTCTTTGTTGCGGTGCAGGCTCAATATAGAAGTCAAGACTTTTGGACAGCAAACCATATGTCACTAAAGCATGGTTTGGTGGCAGAAAGATTTCAGACCCAAACTCCCTTTATTTCTCATACATTCCCCAAGGTTAGCAAAATTTCTTGAGGCAAAAATAGATCAGCAATTAGTAGGAGAGATGTATTTCGAGACTTAACCCATTACAGATCCACTGAATTCTGAATTAAGTTTAGAGACCATGACAAGCAGTTACAGGACAAAATAAATTACTGGTATAAATAGGATCAATTAATAAATTATACAAGATAAATCTTAATCTTCTCAGGCAGAGAGATCAATTAGGAAGTTGTTATAATAATATAAGCAAGAAATGATGAAGATTTGAACTGAAGTGATAGCTGTGTGAGTAGAAAGAAGTTAGATGCAAGAGATGTTATGGAGATAGAAATGATAAGATTTGGAAATTGATTCAGTGTGTGGGGTGAGGGGAGAGTTAGGAATCAAGTTAGGAGTCAAGAAAATTACAGATCAGGAGACTGGAAGAATGAGGATTCCTTCTATAGAAATAGGGAAGTTTGGAAAAGGGATAGGTTTAAGGGAAAGTTCTATTTTGGACATGTTGAATTTCATATATTTTCAGAATTTCCATATTTAAACATCCAAAAGGCAATTTGTAATTAGGGCTTTAAGCTCAGGAGAGAGATGAGTTAGATATATACACCCGAAGTGGATAAGTATCTCTCTATCGACCTATCTACAATAGATACTCAATCTCTTTAGTATACTATACTACTAGTATCCCTTCCACATTATGACTTTCCCCATTGCAATTTTTATATATTGTGGATTAGCCTAAGTAACTAAATTGGAATTTTGGGGGAGTTTTGTGGAAGCTGCAGATGACAAGCAAAGGTTAGAAGATGACATATCAAATTTTAAAAATTTTGAAATGCGTAAGATATGTGTATGCTATTACATAATATCAATATATCTTATTTTTTATAAATATACACACTTTCTTTTTTAAAGTCAAAATAAGTAAAAAGTTAAAATTTGTGAAAAAACATGAAAGCAAGCAGATTATACACAAAGGCTAGAAATGTAGAGATATTTTTTAAAGTTTTATAACTCAAATGCATAAAATGTATGTATTACATATATACATACGTATAATAATATCTATTCAGTATTATTCTCGAATTTGTTCATTTTTTAAAATTTCATATTTATTTCATATTTTCAATTTCTTTTTAATATAGTATTTTTTAACATTGACTTATATATAGCCTATGACCAAATACTTAACCCAAATTTTATAATAAGGTACTGTAAATATCCTATAAAAGAAAAAGAAAAAAATTCATACTTTTTTGGGAGAGCCAAAAAATTTCATGTGGATTTTCCAGATCTCAAGGTTTCTTCTAACCTCTATGATGTGGAAGGGACATCTATATTTGTAACAGAGTATTCACAATCAGTCTCTATCTTTGTCAGGGTCTTCTCAGAATACTCAGGGAGTGTGGTCCGGATAATAAACCGATGAAGAAAACTAAGGAGGAGAATAATGTTACAAAACTCGGAAAGAGTACCCAGGAATAGAGGGTGTTTAACTGTTTCAAAGGCAGCAGAAGTAAAAAAGAATAGGTACCGGAAAGAAAAAACCAACAACAGATCACAGATTTATTTGATCACTTGAGAAATTAATAATTGTATTATTTATTTTAGTGCAACTAGGTGACACAGTGGTAGAGCACCAGGCTTAGAGGCAGAAAGATTAATTTATCTGGCCTCAGACACTTAATAGCTATATGACCCCGGACAAGCCACTTAACCCTCTGCCTCAGTTTCCTTATTTGTCAAATGAACTGGAGAAGAAAATGGCAAACCACTCTAATATATCTGCCAAGAAGTGTTGGACACAGCTGAAAAAAATGAGAAAGATGAGGATAGTGTTTTGTGGTTGCATTATGAACATGCAAGACTTAGAAAAGATAGGTTGCATATGACCAATTTTATACATGTGAATTTGGGGTGAGTAAAGGAAAAGTGTTTTTTTCCCCAGAGAATTCAAAGGGACACAAGTCAAGAGATGTGTTCAGTACCCGTCAGGGTTGATGGAATAAATGAGTTCCCATAGTTTGTTTCTGGAATTTAATCACCTGTGACAGTGGGAAAAGGACAGCCTCATGATTCCTGTATTTGTAATGAAGCTGTCACTGGCAATGTTCATCAGGTCACACGGGTGGGGGGGTGGTGGCAGGCAGTTCTGGGGTCCAATTTTCATCAGTGCATGAAATTGAAACTACTTGTGTGCTTTTCTCTTTTACCTTCTAAACAGAAAGGAAGAGAAGCAATATTTAAAAATACACAAATCCCTAACTTCGACATGTTGCCTGTGTGATCCTGGAAGAGTCATTCAAGATTTGAGTGCTTGAAGGTAATCTCTAAGAGTATAATTTACAGAACAATTTCAGATCCTCTTTGGAAGAGGGAATCCTTATATATAGTAAATGATAGGTCTGCACCCCCTCCACTGCCCCAATAAAAAAGCTATGTGCCAACTTTGGAGCCAAACCAAGAATAAGTAGGAAAACATTAGAAGGATTTTGTTTTCTTTTCTCTGCTGACCTGTCAGAAAGGTTAATTGGAACAAGTGAAACAAGATTGCTTTTGTTCTCATTTGTTTTTCATTAAATTATCCAATAAGATGTGCTTTTCTCTGAAGTTTTGCAACTGTTACTTAGCCCACAACTAATCTACCTGATATTTTATTTGGTCATTTACTCTCCTAATTCTTCCATGGTTTGGGACTCAAGAGGAGGAAGTGACATTATAATGTAGGAGACATTACAAAGTAGTGAGATGATAGGCATATTAAAGTCAGAATTTACCAATCAAAATAGCTTCCCAGGACACCTAAAAAGCACAGTGGACAGATGCTAGCCCTGGAGTTGGGAGGACGTGGGTCTGATTATGGTCTCATGCACTTCCTAGCTATGTGACCCTGGGCAAGTCACTTATCCCTGGTTGCCTGGCCCTTCCAGGTCTTCTGTCTTGGAATTGATGCTAAGACAGAAGGTAAAGGGTTGTTTTTTTTAAAGCTTCCCCCAGAGTATTAGATTACCTGTGGAAAGATTGTGATTTGTTTTTGGACATCAAAACCATTTCATCAAGTGCTCCTATATATTTTTTTTAACTTGATATGAACATGAGGGTAGGTGTTTTATTGGATTTATCTCTCCTTCAGCACCCAGAAGTGTTCTTTGCATATAGTAGGTACTCAATAAATGTTAGTATTAATTATCAAATTTCGCTTAAAATATATTTTCCTTCTACTTTTCCTAAATTAGTATGCCAAGACAGTGCAGCTTGGTTGAGTGAAAATCACACTAGTTTGGAACCATATAGGACTGGGTTCAAATTCCGCTTTATCAATTAATACCCATGTGATCTCTGAAAATTTAATTCAATCTAATCCAATTTGTGGGGCAGCTGAGTGGCTCAGTGGATTGAGAGCCAGGCCTAGAGACTGGAGGTCCTAGGTTCAAGTCCGGCCTCGGACACTTCCAGCTATGTGACCCTGGGCAAGTCACTTGACCCCTATTGCCCACCCTTACCACTCCTGGGCTAAGGACAGTCCCTAGCCCGGATGAAAAAGGAGGAGGGTTGGGCGTGGAGCTAGCAACCCCACCCTGTAAAAACTACATCTGCTAAAGAAACTGCAACCTAAAGTAGGGGCAGCTGGGCTAGCTCAGTGGATTGAGAGCCAGGCCTAGAGATGAAAGGTCCTAGGTTCAAATCCGGCCTCAGACACTTCCCAGCTGTGTGACCCTGAGCGACCCATTGCCTACTGGTTGTGGCCCTATGCTCCTAGAATGGAGTCCCAGGATAAAAAAAAATCCAATTTGTAAACATTGATAGCAATGTTTATATGATTCTGGATAAATCATTTAGACTCTGTTTCAGTTTCCTCAATTATAAAATGGGAGTAAAAATAGCACCCATTTTCCAGGGTTGTAATGAAGATCAAATGTGATAGTATCTGTAAAACACTTGGCATAGTTCTTGGCACATAGCAGGCATTTAATAAATGCATGTTTCCTTCTTCTGCTTCAACTACTTTTATTTTAACAGTTTACTCTCAGCAGAGAATTTTGAAAAATACTTCCCCAGAAGGCAGGAGAATTATTATCGCCAATATACACTTTAAAAAAACTGAGGTAGTAAGAGGTCACATGATTTGCTCTGGGTCACACAGGTAGAGTCTGAGTTAGGGATTTGAACTCATATCTTCCTGACTCTAGGCCTAGCACTCTATCTCTCACTCACCTGCCTAGAGAAGAGAAAGTTTGGAATAGACACGGGAGCATGGGATAGAGTTGATCAACGTAGAGCAAAATAATTGGCAAGTGGCAAGTGAGGGTCTAAATGAGATCATTATATTGAGAGTAACTATGCTTTGGTTCTCTTTTTTAGAACCAAGTTGAGTAGTTGGGGTTGTCTTTTCTCTCTTTCCAGTTTTAATTTCTTTTTTTTTAGTTAAAAAATTTTTAAATGAAAACATAGTCATTCTCTGACATTTTTTTCATCTGTGTTCTCACCCTCTTTTCCTTCTCTCTCCTCCCCAACATGGTAGCCAATATTGATATAGGTTGTGTATATATATATATATATTATACAATACATATTTCCATGTTCATCATGTTGCAGAAGAACACAGATATTTGTTACACTAGAGAAAAATTCATGAAATCAAGTGAAGAATGGTATACTTCAAACTGCATTCAGACTCTGTCAGTTCCTTTTATGGTGGTGGATTGCATTTTTTGTCGAGTCTTTTGCAGGGGCAGTTGGGTAGGTCGATGGATAGAGATCCAGGCCTAGAGATAGGAGGTCCTGTGTTTAAATCTGGCCTCAGACATTTCCTAGCTGGGTGACCCTGGATAAGGCACTTAACTCCAATTGCTTCACCTTTACTAATCTTCTGCTTTGGAACCAATACCTAGTATTGATTCTAAGACAAAAATTAAGGTTTTTTTAAGGAGTCCTTTGGAGTTGCCCTGGATCCTTAAATTTCTGATAATAGTTAATTTATTCACAATTGATCATCCTTCATTATTGCTGTTACTATGTATAATGTTCTCCTGGTTTTGCTCACTTCACTTTGCATCACTTCATATGAGTCTTTCTAGTTTTTTAAAAAATATTTTGTTTGTCATTTCTTATGGCACAATAGTATTCCATTACAATCATATACCATAATTTGTTCAGCCATTCCTCAAATGATGAATATCCCTTCAGTTTCCAGTTCTTTGCTGCCACAAAAGAAGCTGTTTTAATTTTTTTTTTTACAAGTAGATTCTTTTCCTCTCTCTTTGGGGGTGGTCTTTTCTCCCCTGCCATTATCTCAAGCCTCCATTGTCTGTATTCCATCCAGGCAGTAATAAATAACCTACTTTTACTTAACCTCTTTATTATATTTTACAAAGAGATCTTTACTTCAAATATACAGAAAGGACAGATTGACAAACACTTTCCCCAACATCGAGGGGTCATATTCTCCCGTATATTTTTTTGGTCTTTGGAGGGTAGTGAGGTCCCTGACTTTGACTCAGTATTACATAGCACTGGTTCCACTAAGCTCATGGTCAGATGTAGTATGACTTACAGATGAGTTCATATCTCAGCTTTTGCTGGTTTCAGGTTTCCAAAGATCACTCCTAAAAGTAACTCACGCCTTGCTCTTCAGGGCTTCAATATCACATTAGTTATAAAACATACACTCTGGAATTTTGGAACTCTCTGGACCTTTCAAATCCACAATTTTGTGGGGGCTCTAAAGCTTTCACTTAGAATAGGAAAAACAATTGCAGTGTTTAAGGACTGAGGTGTTTTCATAAGACCATATGACTTCACAGAGGGAGAAAGCTAACTTTACAGTATTATTTCTCACCATATTCAATGAATGATGGCATCACCCAATGAAGTCAAGGGGAAGAGGATAAAGCTGACACTCTTTAAAAAATCCACACTAAATATCAATTTCAAGGCATAAGAGAGGTAAGGACTAGGCAAATGGAGATAAAGGTCTTGGCCAGAGTCACACATTTAGGAAATATCTGAGGCTAGATTTGAACCTAGGACCTCCCGTCTCTAGTCTTGGCTCTATTGAGCCACCTAGCTTGACAGGCTTTTTTTTTTGGTGCCTTGGTAGCAAATCAAAGAAATGTCTTAAAAAAGAACAAATGGCTGAAGGATATAGGACAGTGTGGCAGTGGACTGGTAGGTTAACCTGATCAGCCTCTGTGCCTGTTTCCTCCTCTGCAAAATGATGAACTTGAACTAAAAATCTCTAAGGTTCCTTCAAACTCTGTGTAACATTCTATGATACTTTATACTAAGTATAAGCACTTAGATAAAACACTTAACTTATCTGAGATTGAATTACCTAATTTATAAAACAGGGTTAATAATAACACTTACCATTGATGGAAAAGACTAAACTGAACTCAATAACTCAGTGTTCAATAAACCCCAGATCATAAATTACCTAGGAAATAATTCCCTATTTGATATGAACTTTTGAGGAAACTGGGAAAACAGATAAGCAGAAATTAGGTTTAGATAAATGTCCAACACTTTATTTCACAATAAATTCCAAATAGATATATAACTTAAAGATTATATAATTTTAAAAAGTCAATTTTCAAAGGCAAAGGTGGACAGGGGTGAATGATTAACTAAAAAGAAGATAGTAGGGACTATAAAAATAATAATTTTGATAACATGATATTAAAAAGGGTTTGCAAAAACAAAATTAATATAACCAGGATAGGAAGGGAAGTATTTGAGTAGGGAAAAATAATCTTCATATAAAATATCTTCTACAAAGATTTGATATCCAAAATATATAAATGATATATAGAAATATACAAGATTTCAAAGCTTTCCCTGATAGATAAGTGGCCAAAGGATATGAACAAAGTGTTCTTAAAAGAACAATTATAAATTCTTTTAACAGCTATATGAAAACTCCAAATCATTAATAAATAAGAGAAATGCAAAGATCCCCAAGATGTCACTTTATATGTGGTAAATTGTTAAAGATGATAAATTATGGGAATAACCAATGTTGTTGAGGTTGTGGATAGGTAGACATTCTAATGCATTGTTGGTGGACCTGTGAATTGATAAATCATTCTGGAAAGTATTTTGGCGTTAGGTGAAGATTGACTAAAATATTAATACTTTTTGATCCAGAGAGTTCACTACTAGGTATATATTCTGAGGGCATGAGTGACAAAAAGAAAAGCCATACATACACCAAAATATTTATAGCATCACTTTTTGGGGTAACAAAGAGCTGGAAACAATGAGGACATACACTGATTAGGTAACAGTTAAAGAAATTGTGCTCTGGGGATATAATGGAATATCATTGTGATATAAGAAATGATGTGGATAAGAATGTTACCCACATTCAGAGGAAGAACTGCAGGAGTGGAAACACAGAAGAAAAGCAACTGCTTGAACACATGTGTTGAGGCGGATATGATTGGGGTTGTAGACTTGAAACTACCACACCAATGCAGCTATCAACAATTTGGAAATAGGTCTTGATCAATGACACATGTTAAAACCAGTAGAAATGCTCATCGGTTGGGGGAAAGTCAGGAGGTGAAGGGGAAAGTAAAAGCATGAATCATGTAAGCATGTTAACTTCTCTAAAATATAAAAATTATTAAATGAAAATAAAAAATAAAAATATACCATTTAGTTAAAAAAAAAAGAAATGATGAACAGGATAGATATAAGGAATCATGGAGATATTAAGGAAACATGGAGATATTTATCCCCATGTTTCCATATATCTATCCTGTTATATATATATGTGTATATATACATATATACACATGTGTGTGTATACATATCCAAACATAATACACAATAATTAAAGCAATGTTAATGGAAATGAGAACAACAGTCAAAACTTAATGCTGCAAAATTATAATGACTAAACTTGGCCCAAATAAGAGATATAAGAAGGTGCTTCCCTCCACTTTTTTTTTTTTGAAGTGAGCAACAATTGGTATGGAACACTGTCTATAACATTAGACTTTTTTTTGACATGTTGATCAGTTTAGTGGACTTTTAAAAAAGATATTTCTTTCTATTTAAAATTAATTCTTCATTATAAAGGATGGCTCCCTGGGATGGGATGAGAATGATACAGGAGGTAATGTAGGTGATGCAAAAGGAAAAGATATCATTAAAATATTTTTTAAATAACACAGAGAAGTTGTGAGTATCAGATCAGATCATGGATGCATATATATATATATATATATAATGATTATAATAGACATATATATATATGTATTTTGCAAAACTTAAAGGAGCTTTATAAATATAAATTATCGCTATTATTCTTTTCATCTTATCCAAGGGAGATCAGCTACAGATAATCTTGGGATTATTGTTTTATAGTTAATGTTTCACAGTCTCAATAGCTGATAGATAAAATGAATTTCTTTTTGTAATTGAATAGAAATATTACAATGAAAGTCATATTTTATAGGCTTGTTGAAAACATCTTTGGGATTCTAGCAGACAACACGATGAAGATGGTGAATAGTAGTAGTAATAGTAGGAGGAGGCAGAAAGAGAAGGAAAAGGAAAAGGAGGAGGAGGAGGAAGAAGAAAAGAGAGAGAAGCAGGAGGAGGAGGAAGAGGAGGAGGAAAAAGAAAAAAGGAAGAGGAGGAGGAGGAGGAGGAGGAGGAGGAGGAGGAGG
>NC_058132.1:406774918-406775481 GCF_016433145.1 Gracilinanus agilis | reverse complement strand
TTCTTCTGCTGTTAATCTAGGCAGTTTATATTTTTGTAAATATTCGTCCATATCTCCTAAATTGTTATATTTATTGCCATATAATTGGGCAAAATAGTTTTTAATGATTGCCTTAATTTCCCCTTCATTAGAGGTGAGGTCTCCCTTTTCATCTTTGATACTATCAATTTGGTTTTCTTCTTTCCTTTTTTTATTAGATTGACTAGTACTTTGTCTATTTTATCTGTTTTTTTCAAAGTACCAGCTTCTAGTCTTATTTATTAATTCAATAGTTTTTTACTTTTGATTTCATTAATTTCTCCCTTGGTTTTAAATATTTCTAATTTAGTTTCCATCTGGGGATTTTTAATTTGCTCGCTTTCTAATTTTTTGAGTTGCATGCCCAATTCATTGATCTCTGCCCTCCTTAATTTGTTAATATATGCACTCAAGGATATAAATTTCCCCCTGAGTACTGCCTTGGCCGCATCCCACATAGTTTGGTAGGATGTCTCATCATTGTCATTTTCTTCAATTAAATTGTTGATTGTTTCTATGATTCCTTCTTTGACAAATTGGTTTTG
>NC_058132.1:406600264-406774818 GCF_016433145.1 Gracilinanus agilis | reverse complement strand
AAATTGTTGATTGTTTCTATGATTCCTTCTTTGACAAATTGGTTTTGAAGAATCATATTATTTAATTTCCAATTAGTTTTTGATTTTCCTGTCCAGGTGCCCTTACTAATTATTATTTTTATTGCATTATGATCTAAGAAGGTTACATTTATTATTTCTGCTCTTTTGCATTTGTTTGCGATGATTCTATGCCCTATAACATGGTCAATCTTTGTGAATGTGCCATGTGCAGCTGAAAAGAAGGTGTATTCCTTTTTGTCCCTATTTATTTTTCTCCACATATCAACTAAATCTAATTTTTCTAGGACTTCATTCACCTCTCTTACCTCTTTCTTATTTATTTTTCGGTTTGATTTATCTAGATCTGACAGAGGAATATTTAGATCTCCCACTAGTACGGTTTTACTATCTATTTCCTTCTTGAGCTCTGCCAGTTTCTCCTTTATGAATTTGGGTGCTATGCCACTTGATGCATACATATTGAGCAGTGTTATTTCCTCATTGTTTATACTGCCTTTAATCAGGATGTAATGACCTTCCCTGTCTTTTTTAATCATATCTATTTTTACTTTGGCTTTGTCAGAAATCATAATAGCCACTCCTGCCTTCTTTTTCTCATTTGACGCCCAAAAGATTTTGCTCAAACCCTGAGCCTTACACTTGTGTATGTCCACCCGCCTCATATGTGTTTCTTGTAGACAACATATGGTGGGATTTTGGTTTCTAATCCACTCTGCTATTTGCTTCTGTTTTATGAGCGAGTTCATCCCATTCACATTCAGGGTTATAATCATCAGTTGTGCATTTGCTGACATTTTCAAATCCTCCCCTCTTCCTACCCCCTTTTTCTTTATACTTTTTCCTTTTAAATCAGTGGTTTGCTATTGAGCCGCTATCCCTTATCCCCTCCTTTGATTAACTTCCCTTTCTACCCCCTCCCTTATTTTCCCCCTCTTTTTGTTTTTAAAGGCCTTATGAATTCTCTCCCCCTTCTTCTCCCCTCCATTTTTTTGACCTCCCCACTCCCCTGCTCCCCTTGGTTTATCCCTTCTAACTTTCTCAGAAGGGTTAGATAAGAGTTTTATGTCCCAATGGATAGTATAGCTACTCTTCTCTCTCCGGGTTGATTACACTAAGAGTAAGGTTTGATTATTACCTCTTAATGCTCTCTTCCTCTCCTTCTTATAATAGTTTTTGTCCCCTCTCCCTCCCATGCCCTCTTTGTGTGTAATAGAATATCCTATTTTCTTATTCACTCAAGTTTCTCTTGGTATCCTCTGCTATTCACTCCCTCTTTCCCATCCCCCATGTCATCTTAGATTATTTAGTGTTCCACCCTCACCCTGTGAATTATTCTTCTGATTACTATAATAGTGAATATTATAATAGTGAATAGAGTTAACTACAGAGTATTATACATAACATTTCTCTACATAGGAATACAGATAATTAGATCTCACTGAGGCCCTTAAAAAGGCAATTTTAAAAATTACAAGTTTTCTTTCTTTCCCCTCTGTATCTTATTTACCTTTTCATGTTTCTCTCGATTTTTGTGGTTGGATATCAAACTTTCCATTTAGCCCTGGTCTTTTCTGTGCAAATACCTGGAATTCTTCAATTTTGTTGAATGCCCATACTTTCCCCTGGAAATATATAGTCAATTTTGATGGGTAGTTGATCTGTGGTTGCAGGTCCAGCTCTCTTGCCTTTCTGAATATTGTATTCCAAGCCTTGCGATCTTTTAGCGTGGAGGCTGCCAGATCCTGTGTGATCCTGATTGGTGCTCCTTGATATTTGAATTGTTTCTTTCTGGCTTCTTGTAAGATTTTTTTTCCAATTGTTTTTTTAATTTATGTTTCTAAGACCTTTTATTAATTTTTAATGCATTGTGGTAAAAATAAAGGTGGATAATTAATATTTCTGCTTTTCTGCATTGGTTTTTATGCCCTAAAACAGGGTCAATTTTGGTACAGAAGACATGTACGGCTGAGAAAAAGGTAGGCTCCTTTTTATTCCCATTCAATTTTCTCCACATATCTATTATATTTCAGTTTTCTAAAATTCTTTTGTTTTAAACTTATTTATTTTATGGTTAGGATTATCAGACTCCGAGAGCGGTAAATTGAGGCTTCCAATTAGTATAGTTTTACTATGTATTTCTTCTTGTAACTCATTTAATTTTTCCTTTAAGAACTTGGATATCATATCATTTGATATATATGTCCAATATTGATATTATTTCATTGTCTATAATGCCTTTTAGTAAGATGTAGTTTCCCTGGGGGCAGCTGGGTAGCTCAGTGGATTGAGAGCCAGGCCTAGAGACAGGAGGTCCTAGGTTCAAATCCGTCCTCAGATACTTCCCAGCTGTGTGACCCTAGGCAAGTCACTTGACCCCCATTGCCTACCCTTACCACTCTTCTGCCTTGGAGCCAATACTCTATATTGGCTCCAAGACAGAAGGTAAGGGTTAAAAAAAAAAAAAAGATGTAGTTTCCCTTCTTATCTCTCAATTAGGCCTGTTTTTGCTTTTGCTTTATCTGATATCATGATTGCTATTCCTGAAAATTTTTTATTTCAGTTTAAGTATAATAGATTCTACTCTAGCCCCTTATTTTAACTCAGTGTGTCACTGTTTCAACTGTGTTTCTTGTAAACTACGTACTGTTAGATTCTGGTTTCTACTCCATTCTGCTGCTGTTTTATGGGTGAGTTCATCACATGCACGTTTATACTTATGATTATCAACTGCATTTCTCTCTATCCTATTTCCTCCTGTTTCTCCTTTCTCTCCCTTCCTTTCCCCTCTTAGTTCATTCTGCCTCTTATCACTCACCCTCCACACACTTTTCTCTTAGCCTCTTCCCCTATGACTTCCATATTGAGAAAGATGAATTTCTATATCCAACTGAGTGTGTATATATATTCTTCCCTCTTTGAATCAGTTCAAGAATGAGGTTCAAATGTTGTCCATTCCCTTTCCCCCCATTTACTATTCTTCTACAAAAACTCTCTTGCACACCTCTTTTATGTGAGATAATCCATTCTTCTTGTAAATCTTTATTCTCAGCCTTCTATATTTCCTTTGAAATCATCCCAAAATAATAGACTCACACCCATGCCTTTTGTGTAGACTCCTTCTAACTGCTCTATAGAAGACAAAGTTCTTATGAGTTACATGTATCATCTTCCCATTTGGGAATATAGACAGTTAATCCTTCTTGAGTTCTTCATGATTTTTTTGTTCATGTTTACTTTTTTGTACCTTTCTTGAATTTTGTGTTTGATGGTCAAATTTTTTTATTCAGCTTTAGAATTTTTATCAGGAATGCCTAAAATTCCTCTATTTCATGAAATATCAAATTTTTCCCTGAAGGATTATATCCCATTTTGCTGATTGTTGGTTTAAATCCTAGTTTCTTTACCAGCTGGAATATCATATTTCAAATCTTCTGCTCCTATATCATGCTAGCTGCTAAATCTTGCGTCATTCCAACTGTGGCTCCATTGTTTTTTAATGGTTTCTTTCTGGCTGTGCAGTATTTCTTCTTGATTTGAGAACTCTAGAAATTGACTATGATATTTCTGAGAATTTTCATTCTCAGATCTTTTTCAGGAGGTGATTGATGGGTTCTTTCCATTTCTATTTTTCTCTCTGTTTCTACAATATGATATGCTAGAGGTTTTTTTGTGACTTAAAGGGAGTCCAATACTTCTTAAGTGATCTTTCCTTAATTTATTTCCCAAATCTGTCATTTTTCATGAGATATTTCACATTTTCTTCTATTTTTTTGTTTTTGACTTTGGTTTTTTTTTGTTTCTTAATGTCTCATGGAGTAATTACATTCCATTTACTCAATTTTAATTTTTAAAGAATTATTTTATCATTAACGTTTATACTTCTTTTCTCATTTGGTGAATTTGGCTATTTAAGGACTTATTATTTATGTTTTGTGTACCTTTTAAAGCATTTGACCAATTCTGTTTTTTAATTTAAAAAATCCTTAAGGTTGTGTTGGTGAACTTGTGGCACACTTGCCAGAGGGGGCTGTTCCCTTTTCCCTCTCCAGGCATGCCTGAAGGCATTTCTCACATGAACTGCCTCTCTGCCCAGAAGCCCAGTGTGAGTGTTTCCTCCATCCCCTGTCTAGGGTAATGCAGGGGGCTCACATGTGGTATAAGGGTTGCAGATTGGACACTCAGTCTCTGAAAGGTTCACTATCCCTGCCTTAGGGAATGTGGAGTTCACTATCTCAAGATTCAGCTTCTTTTGCATTGCTTATTTTCACAGCTAGTATTATCGGTATGTAACTTTTCAGACCTTCCAAGTTAATTTGATCTGGGAGAGGTGCAGTCACTTCTTTCCTGGGCTGCATTATGGTCCTTATCCAAAAATGCCCTATACTACCTTGTGACTGCAAGCACTGGTGTTCCTTTCTGTCCTTTAACTGTGACCAGGAATAGGGCTCTTATTCTTTTTCCACCCTGAAATTGCAACTTAGAACTGGGTAATGAGTAATTGAGTTTCAATGATACCTATTTCTGGGCCCAGTACCCATCAAGGATTCTCCTGAAATCTATGATCAGGTATTCAATCCTCTTACTTTCTCTGGGTGGTGATAGCTCTTGGGATTGCTCTTGTTGCTCCACTGTTGCCATTACAACTTCCAAGGCCCACAGCTGGTGTTGCCTCTACTCTACACTCCTTGCTATCCCACAGCCTCAGTGCTTTAATGTCCCCTTCATACCTCCTAAGTTGTCCTAGACTGGAAAAATGTCTCACCCTGACTTTTTATTGGCTATACCAGTGACGGGCAAACTATAGCCTGTGGGCCAGATGCGGCCTCCTGAAATGTTCTATCTGGGCCTGCAACATTATTCCTAATCTGATGAATATAATGAGTAGGATACACTACAATGAAACTTCGAAAGAGTTGCCTTAGAATCAGACTGACAGATGAGCATTTCCTTTCCTTTGGCCCCCTCTTTAAAAAGTTTGCCCATCACTGGGCTATACCATTCTCAAGTTGAATTTGACATTATACTTTAAAGTTGTTTGGAGGAGAATGTTGGACGAGTTCAGCTGGAATGCTTCCTGTACTCCATTATCCTTGCTGTGCTGTGTCATCATGCTGTTGATTTTTGAGGGTTTATTTTGTAATCTGCTTCCTCAATGAAGCTTTAACAGTCTCAATTAGCATCTTTGATCATTTTCTAGTATTTCGAAGTATGCCATCATACCATCAGCAAAAATAAAGTTTTATCTTCTCTATACCTATATTTATGCTTTTAATTTCTTTTGCCTTATTGGTGTTAATAATATTTCCAGGACCATATTAAATAATAATGAGGAGGATGAGCACCTAAGTAGAATTTAAAAAACTAACAACATTTTTTTCTTATGTCATTGGCAATATTTGGTATAGTGGGAATAGTAGTGCACTGAGAATATTTTTGTTTCCTTTATTAACTATCTGTGTGACTTTGAGCAAGTCACTTAAACCTTCCCATCTCAGTTTTTTTTCCTCTGTAAAATAAGAGTTAAAATTTTATTCTTGGCTTAAGGTTGCTATGTAGAGCAAATAAAATGATGTACATGAACATGTTTCTAGCCCTTGAAATATTGTATAAATATAAGTTATTACTGTTTGGTTTCCATGGGAATATGTGTTTCTGCAGGGTGGACTATGTATATTTGCTATGGGCAGGTGCTTAAATGCTCTTTGTTCAGTGATGAGATGAGGACAGGAACTAGACAGAAGGAATGTGACCTTGGAAACTGTGGATGGGGATACTGCTGATTCTGAAGGCTGAATTAGATCTGTGAAGGGAAATTTTTTCGGTAAAGGATTTTAAAGTCTTAATTGTGCCTTCAATTTAAAAAGCAATCCTAATTATGGTGAAGCTATGTCATAGATCTATAGGTACTGATAGTAATTGAATTTAAATGTGTTGAATATGCTCTCTTTGATGCCCTTTCATACCCTTTCAGAACTTTTAGGAAAAGAACAATTGTTTTCATCCTAACAAGGATAGGGGAGGAATACTATGACCTGAGGTAGATTCCCAAGCTAGGAACTTATTTTCATATTTTATGCCAACCCTGCCTTGATCATATGTCTGCTTGAGTAATGTAGGCTTGTAAGAAGGGAATTTATAAACTGGGAATGCTGTCCATCTATAAGTGTTTGAATGGCTTTTAGCATGCTCTTCACATTTTTGCACATCTGTACAGCCTGGGGCAAAAAGATGAATCTGTGCTAATTCTGGCTTGTGTCAAATAAAGCCTGTTCAGTTTTAGAATCATTTAATATTATTTTTTAGGATTGAGTCCTTAGATCTTCATTAGCCATTCCATTGTAGTAATTCTACTTATTTAATTTTCTCTTCCATTTTGATGTCAGTTGAATTTTTTTCTTCCTCCTTGGGTATTCTTTGAGAATATCAGCTTTAATGAAAGTTCCTCACTTTTCTTGGGCCTTTGTATGAATTTACTAAACTTGTGTTTAACTCGACACACTTCTGTTCATTTGTTCTAATGTGTGAGAATGTTTTCTCCCTTTCTGTAAGGAATAATTCATTTTCAACCTATTTGATTAAACACTTAAATCTATTATTAATTCTAGAGGTGTTTTATGGTAAGTGCCTTTTGCTAACAAATATGAAAGAAAGCTGCTTCAGGGAGTAAAGAAGTTGGTTTTGCTATAATTACTAACTACAACCATGATCATATCTCCCCCATCCTGAAAATAGTCCTCACTTAATCCTTCCAGCACTGCTAACTACTGTCCTGCAGCTGTCCTTTGTAAATTCCTTGAAAAGGCCATCTACAATAGGTACGTCCACTTTCTCTTCTCATTCTCTTCTTAACCACTTACAATCTGGCTTTTGACCTTATTATTCCACCAAATTGTTTTCTCCACAGTTACTAATGATATTTTAACTGGCAAATTCAGTGGCCTTAATCCTGATTCTCTTTTACTTCTCTGCAGTCTTTGTAACTATTGATCACTCTCTCCTCCTTAAATTTCTCTTCTATAGCTTTTCAGAATACCACTCTTTCCTGGTTCTCTTTCTACCTATCTGACTGCTCTTTCTCTGTCTTCTTTGCTAGATAATCCTCTAGATCATGCTTTCACAGGTGTTCCTCAGGGTTCTGTCCTGGGTCCTCTTCTCTTCTTCTCCTATACTATTTCACTTGGTGATTTCATTAGCTCACATGGATTTAATTACCATCTCTATGCTGATGATTCTCAAATCTCCCTATTCACTCCCAAACTTTTGTTGACCTTCAATGTCGTCTTTCAAATTGTCTTTCAAACATTAAAAACTGAATGATCAGTTGACATATTAAACTCAATGTATCCAAAATGCAATTAATTATTTTTCTTCTAAACCCTTCTTACACCCCAATTTTCCTATTACTGTTAAGGTCAATACCATCCTCCTAGTTCCTCAGGTTTATACCCTAGGAGCCATCCTGGATTCCTCACTATCTCTCACCCAACCTGTTGCCACAACTGTTTGATTTCACCTTTATGATATCTCTTGAATATGGTCCCTTCTCTCCTTTGACATTGTCACCACTCTGGAGTAGGCCCTCACCATCTCATGTATGGACTATTTTGATAGTGAAATGGGAAAATGATAGATAGGATAAGATTTAAGAGAAGTAGAAGGCTGTCTTTAAAGCACATACTAGAAACTTGAGGGAAGGGATTTTAGCAGGCAGAAGACAGAAGAGGAAGAGTTTGGAAATGACAACTGGTAGAGTGAGGGACTTCCTGTCAGAGGAGGTTTTACTTCTGGGGACTCTTCCTGCCCAGAAGGGTGGAGGAAAAAGACTGCTTGTTGGAGCTTAGCTAACTCAACTTGATTGTGGAGAAGGAGAAACCCCTAAATCATCTTTGGAGGTACTCTGACTGGGAATATCTAGAAAAGGATCTCATCATGCCTGCAATGCTTTCCAGAAGGGTTTTATCTAAAAATCCTGCCAAATCAGCTCTGAGGTAAAACTCAGAGGTTAGACACCCTGGGGTGGATTTAGTTTGAGAGCAATCCTAAAGGGTTTTGGAGACAGCTTTTGAACTAAATCAAACTAACTAATGAAGGTCATAGATGGGTAGCTTAGTCAGCTTTTGGGGAACACCTAGAGAGAAATATGGAGTTGGTAAGTTAGCCAGAAGACCCAAAGGCTCCCTCTTGCAAGGGACATAGAGGGTTGTTGGGTAAATAGCTAGATCCCTTAGAGTTAGGTACCCCTTGTTCTGATCCTCAGTGTGTATCCCCTCTTATAATAAGAGAGATATTAATTTTATGTATCAATTGTCTCCAAGGAGTTTGCACTACTGGCCCAGTGAGAGAAAGTGATTCTGCTTCACTCTCACTAACCAGAGATTAGAATACCCAGAGAACCTGGTGGGATATTCAGGGGGATCCCTAAGTGGGTCTACCATTATCCCATCTGGGTCTATTTCCCTTATATCTTTTTTTAATAGCCCACTGGTGAGTCTGCTTGCCTCCAGTATCTCCCCACTTTAATTCATCCTTGTCTTGGGTATAGTAACTAGAAATCTTATTGAAAGAGTAGGTGGACAGCTCTTTAGTCAGAGATCTGACAAAAGAATCCCTATATTAAGATTAAATTATTACTTTTAAATCCATTTTTCTGTAACTGTATCATAGTTTTTTCTCAGACAATTCTGAGACTAATGATTAGACATTTCCAAAGCTCCTCTCTAACTTGACATTCAAGGTAAGGACAAAATTTAAAGTGAAAGGATAAAGTCATTTTCCTATACTCACCTAGTCCATGTTCCTACCTTTATTATTAGTTCTTTTCTTATATTTTAGCCAGAAAAAATTAGTCTTTATACTAAAGTTGCAAGTTAAGGTTAAATACTGATATTTTAGGATATAGTGATAAAAAACTAAATAACTATTAGACAATTAATGTGGATTATTTCTACACTTCTATTTTAAGCACCTGAGTGCTTAAACTCACCTTCCTTAGTTTATTGTTATAATTATTTCTGCATATAAAGAAAAGCTAATGAATTTAAAGCCTTGAATTTTATAATTACATGTGAATCACAAATATTCATATTTTCTTGATTAGGATATATTGGGTACATTTTTAGAGAATAATAGCTCTCTGGAAGATACAGACTTTTGTTTACTATTAATATTTGTTGACTAATTATACTGTGAAAGATAATTGTGCATTTGCTTGAGTTTTCGTTTCTTTTTTTTAAAACTTGTTTGGTTAAAGGGATGTCTGATAAACTTTCAAATTTTCAGAAGAAACAAAGCTAAGAAAGAATACCCAGCCTTTCAGATGACAGGATCCAAGAACAGCTTGATATACTCAACCATTAGACTAAATCTAATAAGATAAAATTTAGGAGATATAAATGTGTCTCTTTCCTTATTGGTTGGCCTTCCAAACACTGCCCCCCACCCTATGTCAGTTTCCTAATGGATGACTTCAGGGTTGCTGGTTGATAGTAATGAAACTGCTGGTATCCATAAGTCCTTAATATCAATTTAGGAAGAGGGCTTTCTGCCTTAGACTTGTATAGAGCTAGAGGACTTCCATTGCCTGGCTATTGGATGTTGTGATCCAGCTTTACTAGCATTGTCAATTATCTCTTTATCAACAAAGATATTTCAGAAGTCTCACCAAAAGTTTCTTGTATAATAATACCCTCCACCTACCTAACATGGCAATGAGCTCAGCTCCTCCTTCCACCTGTCCCTATTCAGGATGGCCAGCCCTATTCAGGCCCTGAATAAAGAAGGGTGTAATATCCATGACTATAAAGGCAACAGTCTATGGTCACATAACCTCCAGAGTACTGAGTTCAGTTTTTGGTGTCATTGATAAGTGCAAAAGCATCCAGAGTAGTGCAAACAGGATGCTGAAGGATCTCAAGGTCATACCATATGAAGATTGATTGAAGGAACTGTATATAGAATCATATGTCTAGGGCTAGAAGAGATTGCAGGGGCTCTTTTCTCCATCTCCCTCATTTCAGAGATAAGGAAACTAAAGTCTAGGGAAATTAATGACTTTTCCAAGGTCATACATAGTGACATGGGCAAGATTTGAACCCCAGTCTTTTGAATTCAAAGTTAGTGTTCTAGTTAGCCTACCAAGCTGGTATGTTTTGCTTAGAAGGGGGGGGAAAGGGGGCATATGATTACTACTTTCAACTACATGGTGTACTTTAAGCTTCAATAGTTTGAAACTGCATGCACCAAGACTTTCAGGACACTTGTATTTGAAGGGCTTCATGAGAAAAAGGAATTAGACTTATTTTGATTGTTCCTGGAAGGCAAAACTAGTGGGAGTTGCATAGAGTCAAATTTAGGTTGATTTAAGGAAGAGCAATTAGAGTTATCCAAAGTAAAATGAGCTGCCTCTGATGATGGTGCCTCCCATACTAGAGTCCTTCAAACAAAACCTGAACTGTAGCTTTAGCAGATTAAAAAAAAAACAACCTCTAACCTTCTGTCTTAGAATCAATATTGCGTATTGGTTCCAAGGCAGAAGAATGGTAAGGGCTAGGCAATAGGGGTTAAGTGACTTACACAGGGTCACACAGCTAGGAAGTGTCAAATTTTTCATCTTTAGGCTGGACTCTCAAACAACTGATTCACCTAGCTGCCACCCGTAGCAGACATTTTACTTTTATGAGAGGTTGGATTTGATGAATCTGACATCTCTTTCAACTCCTTTGCTCTCTGAATCTGAGTTCCTATTATGCATATATAACCAGGCTTTGAACATACCCAAATACCCAAGTGGGAGATGGATGGGATTTGCTTCTGGAAGAAAACATTCTGTGATCTCCTACCATATGGGTACAAACAATCTCTTTCCACTGACTCCACAGTTATTGAGAGAGATAGTCTTTCTTTCTATCAGCATCAATAAGGATATTGAATTGAACTATCTATTATACCACCTTCTTTCCCCCTTTAGGCCCTGAATATTGAGTTTGGGATTTCTTTTTTTTTTGTCTTTAGGTACAAGTTATGGAATCCATGATCCCAGAAGCTGTGGCCATGGCAACATTTGGAGGAACTGGAACACATGCTTGTTGTAGGCAAACTTATAAGGTAGATAGATTTAAGTGTAGATAGAAAGATTGCCAAGCAGGATGGCATGAGCTGAACATTTTGTGATACCTTAGAATATAACAGAGTGTATATGACACAGGCCTCTGGGACAGTTGGCTGCAACTGAGGAGGAAGTCTGTTTTTTGAACTCCCAAAAGCATCACCAGGATACCATCTACTCTGTGGGCAAGAGCAAGCTGGAATTTGGGTTTGCAGTTTTGGAGGGTGGACTTTCATTTCTGTTCCAGGTTACTGTTTGTTACCTACTGGAATTACTGGCTGATTTTCATCTGGGACCTTGGGACATCTGAGACCACCGCTGGAGGGACAAGGATCCAGGAGTGAGACTCTAATTACCCTATCCTGCTTGGATCTTGATAGTGTTAGATTCAGTGTAGAAATCTGTTTCCCTTGTCTCTGATCCCTGTCCATAGTTAACCCAGTTAAGGATTCCTATTTCCCATCTCCCTAATTATTTACTTTAATAAACCATTGCTTTTTTTTTTTCCTGTCTGTTCTCCTTAAGAAGAACCCTAGTTAAGATACACAAGTTCTCATTTTAATTCCCCAGCTGGCTGGAGGCTGGCTCATTGTAGTAACTGAATAACTGCCATTCCTCTATCTTGATTTTACCCACTTTCTCAAGTCCTTACCCATCTTCAAGGGCTGAGTTAGAGAATGGTAATTAAGATATAGTTACAGGGCACTCATTTAGTGTATTTTAATTAATTGTACTAAATTCAGTTAATCTAGTGAAGTCAATAACAGCCCCACTTACATCACCTTCAAGGGGAACCTTGGATTTAGAATTTGGTTGGACCACATTATATAAGAACTGAGTTAATCTGTAAACTTAATCCTTCCTTCTTCCCTACAGATTGAAGTGGCATAAAGGGGGATTTTATCCCGAACTGTTGCATTGTGGGGGGATATGTCTATGCCTGTTCTTAGAATATCTTTCAAATAAATATTGCTTTGAAGAAATTATTCTGACTATAAGGTATTTAACTAGATCTGGGATGTTAGGAATTCCTAAAATTTGGAGAAGAGCATCAGAGGGGCTTGAGTCAAGGGCAGAAAGACTAGCCACTACCAACTCCCCTTAATGTTACTATGGAAAGGCTAAATGGGATATAATTGGTCTTTTGTGGGCACTGTTATGTATAAAACACAGATTTTTAAAGGAATATGAAGATTAGTTTTCTTGCTAGCCCTTCAAATATGTCTTATATTTTTTTCTGTTAATATTTTGTTTTTTTTTATAACAATATCCCTTATAGACTTTTTAGCTGTTCAAATACAATCTCTCTAGACCCAGCCCAAATTCCTCCTGTCAGATTGTTTCCCCCCTCCATTTTGTTTAGTTTGTATTGTCTAGTAACATTTCTTCTATTTGTATCAAGGGGTATATGGGTATTTAGGGAGACAAGCCCTTTCTGGGCTGCTTTACTTTTTTGGTGTCTACATTTTACCTAAGAGGCTCCAAGAAGCTGTAGTATACATAGTAGCCACATTCTGGTAATCTGTCTCAGAAAGACTAAACAAAGCTGAGTGGTAACTGAGAGGGCTCAATGAGTTAGGGAAATGTCTAGCCCAGGCATGTGAAGACTTCCTCTAGCAGAAGGGAAAGATGAAAATGATTTGTTCCAATAGCTGTGAAGGTGGCAAAAGAGAGTACTGTGTAGTGCTTAGAGCTTGGTTAGACAATGAAGAAGCCAAAGTCATCGACTGTATCTCAAACCATCACCAGTCATCTTGATCTTTGCCTTGCCACTAAACTTCAAGGACTCTGTCAGAGAAATGAATGACTTTGTGCAACTCTGCCTCACTTAAATTCAAATTATGTGTGAGTCAAAAGACGCCATTTAATATCATTTTTGGCTCTCTTGGCATATGAAAGAAAACAAACATGCTCTTTTGTCTCCTTTAAATAATTAAAATTTAATTGTTCACATTTATCTATCGCTTAGGTATTAATAAATAGTAAGCTTTCTGAGAACACAAATATTTCTTCTATTTCTTTCTATTCCATATCTTTGCATAGAATACAGGACAATGTTTTGAGAGTGGGGGGGCAGTAAAATACATATACATTATATGCAGGATAACAGTGTGAGATAGTAAATAGAAGACTGGCCTTAAAGTTAGGAAGACCTGGGTTTCAGTCCTGCCTCTTGACACATATTACACATGTGATTATGGGCAAGTCACTGGACTTCTCAATGTTTCCAGGCAACTTTGTAAAACTGTAATTGCCAGGAAAATGTTTATCTGCATCGGTAGAGAAGTTTCTGCATGGAAAATCCCTAAGGGATCAAATCATGAATTTGAAAAACACACACACACAAAAATTCCCAGACAACAATAGAAACAAATTATCTATCATATTGATGCACAAGTTCATCACTGAGAACTGGTGTAGTGGAGGAAGATCCTCACAGAGGTGATGGAGTCAGACTTGGGCCTCAAAGGATAATTAAGCAGAGGGCACAGTGCCAGACTGGGATGTAGGAACACTTAGATCAGAAATGTGCTGGGAGAAATATATTCTAAAAACTAACACAGAGGGAGAAAGATGGGCTGGAGTTCACATGAGGAAAGAAGGTAAAAGGGAATTTTGCTTTGGATCTTACAGTAGTCTCAGAGGTACAAGATCATAAAACCCCTCATGCTCCTGACTCATTCTTTCAAGATAGTCAATCTATGCCATATTTATGTCTTCCCCAGCACTATATTAGGCAGGCTTTGTTTAAAAACAGAGATGACTTTTCCCCTCCTCTCCTCTTTTCAACATGCCTTTCAAGGACTATTTATTTTGCCTATTATTCCAGAGCTTCAAAGAGGTCTCCTCTCAGCACAGGAAGTGCCATAAATGACTCTTTTTCCATGAACTAAAACAGTACTAGGGTGGTATGAGAGATTCCAACTCCCAGTTAAGGGCCCACAGACCATAAGAATAGTCACCAACCAATAAATAACCTCTCCTTACCCCTCCTCCTCTTCCCATCCTATCTGGAAAATGAGTCTTTCATTGACATGAAAGGAGTTTTAACACTTTCACCTTCATCATGTCCTGGGCTCCGTGGGAAAATTACAGGGGAGCTATTTAGATTAAGGAAGGAGTCAAACAAACCTAGTAGTGCATGGGAAGAAGTCGGAGCTTTGGAGGGAGGTAATAGGAGTTGTGAATCATTATGGTTTGCTATTCACTTAGATAAGATCTATTATTCCTTATAGGAATATATGGCCTCAGATCAGCACGGATTTGCTAGTGTCTAGGAGTAGAATTTTAATAATATACCACTTTGAAACCCAGGTGGTCAATTAGTGGATGAAACATGGATAAAAGTGGGAAAGTGTTTGACTCATACAAATATAGTAAATTTTCATTAATTGAAAATCCATTCATTTGAATCTGGAGCAGGAGCTAAGCTGAAAAAGATCTTTGCTTTGTGAAGAAATGGTCTTTCAAGCAAATTGAGAGTGCAAACAAGGGTGGGGAGAGGAAGTAAGAGAACAATTTTTTATTCACTCAAGAGCACTGCTCAAATACAAATGATAAAATATTCTTATCTGTGAATTTAGGACCTTCACTAGATAAATAACACTTATTTGGGGCTCCTAAAGATAGTAATAAGGCTACAATTCTTTAAAAAAATTTTCCCCAATTAATATGAAAATTGCCATAGGATGTTATTGTAGAGTTTTCATTTGGAAACTGTAGCCTAGGCAGGGCCATAAAACATAGGCAGTTATCTGAGGTGGGAAGTGGGTGCATTACCATACTCAGGACAACATATTTGCTGAGGTGTCCAGCTCATCCTCTCCCTTTCAGGCTCTTCTCCAACTCTTCTCTAGATCTATTCATTGCCTGTGGGTGTTGAAGGAGATACTTAAGAGCAGTCAGAGGCTAATAGGTTTAGAAAGATCTTTAAACAGAACTAATGAGAATTAGATGCTAGCATTACCAGCTCTCCATCCCCTCCTTTCCTTCACTGAACCATTTTTTTTCATTCATGTCTCTTTTATAGGAGATAATTATTCTTTTTTGTTCCTGTCTACCTGATTTTATTTTATTTTTGGATTCATTCCATTATATTCAAGTTGACCTCAAAGCCTCTATCTACATATGCTTTCAAACTACCCAATTAATGCTATCATTCTTAAGGTTTATATATAACATTTTTCCATATGAGAAAAAAGCAATTTGACCTCATTAAACCTTTCTAATTAGTCTTTCATGTTTATCTTATGTTTCTTCTCATTCTTGATGAGCAGGTTAATTAAAAAAAACCATGGAAGGACTTACCTGGAATTATCCAGAGTGAAATGACCAGAGCCAAGAGAATATTATATATAGCAACAGAAATATTGTTTGAAGAATAACTTGTATATATTCACTTCCAGAGAAAGAACTGATAAATAGAAATAAACAAGACATAGTTTTATATTTACATTTACCTTTTTGTCAAATGATACCTTCTCTAGTGTGGGGAGGGAAGTAGATACATGGGAATTTTAATGTTATAAGGAAACAGATAAATACAATTTTAAATTAAAAAAAGAGAGAGAGATCTTCCAGGCCAGTGATGTTAAACCCAAAGAGAACTTGGGTCCATTAATCCATAATAAGGATCTCTGCAGGTAGCATATTGACTTAATTTTAAAGTGTAATATTACATATGTTTCATTGTATTTCTATTTATTTTGTCAAATATTTCCTAATTCCATTTTAATCTGGTTTGGGTTGGAGAATATTTGACAATTCATTAGGCCACCCCCCCTTTCTATAAATCTTCCCTTCTGTCTTAGAATTAAGTTCCAAGGAAGAAGGGCTAGGCAATGGGTTTGAGTGATTTGTCTAGGGCCAAACAGCTAGGAAGTGCCTGAGATCAGATTTGAACCCAGAACTTTCCATCCATTGGCTTTCTATCCACTGAGCCACACAGCTGCCTCTAATTCCCTCATTTTTACAGATAAGTTCTCATTTGATGATGTCATTCTTTCCATTTACATTGTTTTAATTATTTTATATATTTTGTAATTATACTTATTTCATTTTAATAAGTTTATAAAACTTGGATTCATAATATTAATTATTTCTTGCAGCACAGCATTATTTTTTTAATTATTCAATGTATTTTATTACCAATTATATGTTATAACAAATTTCCACACAAGTTTTTCTAAGCTATATAATTGAACTTATCTCCCTCTCTCCCTCCCCTCCCTCCTCCCAGTGATGGCAGGCAATTTAATCTGGGTTATACGACATATTTCCATATTGTTCCTTTTTTTAAGTATAAAACCAAAACTCCAAAACATAAACCCAAAGAAACAACATAGCATTTTTTATTCCATAACTTTCATATACCACAATTTTTTTAGTCATTGTTATATTCATACTCTAGGAAGTGATGGATGCCACCTTGACTGACAGGGATGGCAGTTGGAAGACTTGGAATGTTCTCAGGTGCTGTGAGCCAGGGTCAAACGTCGGTTGGCCCAACAGTATAAATACCCCTGACAGCCACTTTGAGGGAGTTAAACCCTTAACTTCTGTGTATTGACTTATAGGTGGAAGATTGGTAAGGGTAGGCAATGGGGGTCAAGTGACTTGCCCAGGGTCACACAGCTGGGAAGTGTCTGAGGCCGGATTTGAACCTAGGACCTCCTGTCTCTAGGCCTGGCTCTCAATCCACTGAGCTACCCAGCTGCCCTTCTCCATCTTTTTTTTAAATCATTTTTGCTTCTTACTCCTCTTGACCAATAGCTATGAGTGAAATCTTTTAAGCATTTGGCCTAGGACCCCTTGAAACAGAAAGAGAAATTCACATTTTAGATGGAGAACTTTAGAGAGGTTGTGTTCTTTTGATTGATAAACTTCATAGCCTACTAGGGGAATGAGGTAATTAGGTGGTGCAGTAGATAGAGCACTGGGCTTAGGATAAGGAAGATTTACTTTCGTGAGTTCAAATGCAGTCTCAGATACTTGTGTGATACTGGGCAAGCCACTTAACCCTGGCTGCCTCAGTTCCTCATCTATAAAATGAGCTGGAGAAAAAAATGTCAAACCACTCAAGTATTTTTGCCAAGAAAACCCCAAATGGGGTCATGAAGAGTTGAAAATGACTGAAAAAAGATTGAACAACAAAATACTAAGGAAATATGTAACAGGGTTTAAAAATCATTCTCTTTCCCTAGTATTTTAAGTCTTACAAGGCCATTCACAGTGCTATTTTCAAGAAGGAGTTTGGCTGTCCTTAAGGGACTAATGCTATACTGCATTGAGTTCCTTTTCCTGTCCCTTGTGGATTTGGAAGACTTGTGGATTTGGAAGCCAGGACTTTGGGCACCAAAATTGTTACACATGTTTTCTCCAAGAAGACACATTTTAAAAAGCTAGTAATGACATAGATGTATATAACACTTTATAGGATTTTCCACTACTGTTAAGCAGCCAAATGAGATAATGTATGGAAAGTGTTCATGTAAACCTTAATACACTATAGAAATATGATTCATTATTATTAGTCTTCAGAATGATTGTTCCTTCTATATTATGACCCTATTCAGCAGAAATGCCTTCCACGAATTGTCTTCAATTCTTTTGTAGAATGAAATGTAAAGAACCAAGTTGCTTCTCATTTTTGCCTTGCCTTTGTTCTAGTGCCTACCTTTCCCCACTTCCTCTCCATCTTTCTAAGACATCCAATTAACTGTGCAGTCTTGTATTTGGGTAAATCTGGGGTATAATGGTCTCCTTTACTGTTGCTGTGGGGCCACAAGGAACCTTAATCCTCTAAAAAGTTTTGAAAAAGAAAAGAGAAAGTTGGACAACAGTATTCATTCCAACAAAATCTTTCAGAAGAATTATGTCTGTTGGAGAATGGAAAGTTGGAGATCTAAGAAATGCATACAACAGTATCTTCTTACCCTTGTTATTTCTCACCATATCAACCGTTTCCTATTCTTCATCCTGCCATGCCTCACGTCTACACCCCATTCCCACCCCCTGCCCCCTGGCAAAATGGTGAATGCACTCACCATTCTTATTTCCGATATTGGAAGCCAAAATTCTAAGCAAGAATAACTCTAAGAAATGGTTGCATGGTAGTAAAGTGAGTGAGGACTTCTTTGCACCTCATTCTGTAAGAGGGAAATAGGTTTTAAAGCATTTTGGAAGCTTAGACAGGCAGGCAGGAGCTGAGATTCCAACCTGGAACACAGTGGACTCTCTCAAAAAGGCAGTTGGGGTTTTGAAGGAGTTGGGGAAAGCCAATGACCTGAGAGACCTGTGTATTTGGATATCTCTAAGCAACACCTGAGACCTTACAACTAGCAGGATCAAGGAGTAGAGGTTGAGATTTCTGACTTGGTGGACAAACAAAGTCAATCTCCCTGATTTCTTCTGAAGAGTTATTTGGCTGGTTCCTGTACTCTTGGAGTATACTTGGACTACATCAGCTCAAGACCATCAGATCATCTCCATGAGATCCCAATTTTCCCTTGTGTCTCAACTGCCTGCTTAGTATAGTGTAGAGATTTCTCAAATCTTCAACTTTTAACCCTGAGTTTATCCTTAGTATTTTAGGTTAAGTGTGATCTCTCCCATCATCTTTAACCCTATAGTCTTTATTAAACCTGTCTTTATAAATCTTTGGTCCCAGTCCACTCACTTTTTAAGTTTCACAGACTCCCAGGCTAGGTAGATCTGTGGTGGCAGTTGGTATCAACTGCCAATCCATTATCTCCCATTCCTTGTTCTTTGGTAGGTTTTGTGTTTCCCCAGTTTATTAGTCCAGTCTGTTATCCCTGTCCAGTCAGTCCTCCTTCTTCTCTTTCTCTAAACCCAGTAATATTTAAGTTACCGACAAGTGTTTCCCCATAAGAATCCCAAGGTTTAAAAATGAGATGACATGTAAATGGCTGTGTAAATCTCAATGTGCTATATAAATGCTAGCTGTTATTAGCATTTTGACAACACCATTTACCCCAATGTTGTTGTGAGGAATATGCTTTGTAAAACATAAAATATCGTAATGAGATTAGAGCCTGTGATCATGAGCACTATCTATTTTAAATGTATTAAAAGGAATATCAAAGTGGTTAAATAAAATCTGGCCATCCGATAGCCTATTGAAACATTTAACTCACATAACATTGGACCAAATCATTATAACCAAGGATTTGAGCTTTTTAGCTTTATCATTTACTGTACCCATGTGGTGAGGAGGGAAAAGGCTTCAAGTCTAGGACCTATGGTCTTTGTATCTCTCTGGGGATTAATGTAATAAAAACTCTGGGAGAGTGGAAGCATACTGTTAGAATTCTGGTTTTATAAATAGCATTAATAACTTCTCATTTGATGTAGCAAGGTTATGTTTCAGCCCACTCTAATACTGTGGAATGAATGAGACTTATAACAGAAGGATTCACAAATCACTATCTATTTAATAGTTTATTTGTTGAAAAAAGAGGAATTTTGGGTAGTGCATTCATGTGTGGCAATCATCTATATTTGTGTAAAGAACTCTGAGTGGAAATGAGTGCTCATGTGTGCATTTAACATATGGAGGGTAATAATATGGCCACAATGGTGAGATCTGATAGTGTCTGGATATGGTGCTACAAGAACTCCAAGTTAATTGGTCAACTAAAGCAAGACCAAAACCAATAGGCTCAGCCCCATTTACCAGCTCTAGCATAATTTCTCAGTCTTCTGTGTAAGGCTTTTCTTCTTTACCTTTATTTTTCTTGATGATCTCTCATATGAGGTCTAGAGAGAGAAACAGATTCATATTTTCTTTCTCTCTCTCTGTCTTGTCTCTTGTCTTTGTCTCTCTCCCTCATTTTTACTCTCTCTCTGGGGGTTTCAGGACTATCTGACCTCCACCTCAGCTTCTGCTAAAGAGGGAAAATGTTTCTATTTTCTTCAAGGAAATAGAAACTCCATCTTAATCTGACTTCATGCTAACCAATAACCACATTATCCTGATCCTAATTTAATTTAATTAATGGCATTTGTATTATTAACAGAGTAATAATGATTAGATTTTCAATTTGAACCCAGGTCTTCCAGCTCCAAAAATACTTTTATTCCTCTACCATGCTTCTTCTCAACTGGGTCCACTGAATGAATACATAACCATATACCAGTGTTGTATTTTGCTCATCTAAGTCATTGATATCTTTTGCTGTTGAGACATTTTGTAACATTGGAAGGAGAAGGGAAAGGAGTAAGAATTTATATATCTATTATGCACCAGGCTCTGTGCTAAGTGCTGTTGCAAATATTTTCTTATTTCATCCTTACAGCAGCCCTTTGAGGTAGTTACTGTTCTTGTCTCCATTTAATCATTGAGAGTACTGAGGTAAAGTTTATGATTTTGCCTAGGGTCATATAGATAGTAAATATCTGAGGTTGGATTTGAACTCAGGTCTTCCTGACTCCTTCCCACTAATTTATTTTAGCACCAATGGAAATAAATAAGGCTCCTTATTGAAACCATATCCAAGTCAGTGATTTTTATGTCCAAAATCACACTATTCTATTGGTGGCATTGCTCACTAATATATAATTATTTCAATTCAATAAGCAATTATAGTCAACAATCATGGAAGAGTGATTTTTGGAATGCTGGTCCCTGGGCTTTGTGTATAGAGAAAAGAAACAAGTACCTCTTTTTTACCTTTTCTCTTATAAAAAAAAGTAAAAGAGAAAGTGAACAGTTGGAACAGTTAGAGTGGAAAACAGTTTGCTCTTCAGTGACTGAGTCGGGATAATGAATGTGTTAAGGGACTAATGTAGGAGGCTCACCAGACACCACTGGTATGGCTTCCATGACTTCCCTCTTGTTTCACCCATCCCAGATGGTCTGATGAGATGGATATCCACATCCTTTCTCAGAATTTTCCTCCAATGACAATTGGACTTATGGATAAAAGCATCTGCTCAGCTGCTATGGTTACTTCTAGTGTCTCACATTTCCATGGCAACACCTGTGAGAATGGTGAGGTGGGCACACTTGAATATTTACATAATGCAAATATTCTCCATCAAATTGGATATATATATATATATATATTTTAAAATGTACAAATATGGTTTTGGTCAAATCACTTGTCCTCTCTGTTCATAAGTTTCTTCCTCCATAATTTAAAAGGTCTGGACTAGTTGATTTCCAAGGTCCTTTCTGATTCTTACATTCTATGATGCTAAGGTTTTGGAGGTTAAATAAAGTATTATTTTTAGTTAATAGGCTTTAAGTATTTCCAGGCTGTTCTGCCAAAGTACCAGGAAAGTGACCTAAATTATTTCTCAGGATCAGGGAAAGAACAAAGGATAGGTTGAATTAGATGACTTCTAAGGTTCCTTCTAAATCTGGAGGGGGGTGATAGAGATAGGAAATAGAGACAATGTTAGAGAACAGCCATAGAGAACACCTATTAAAAGCAGCAGGAGGTGGGAGCTTCTGGAAGCAAGCAATGTAGTATAGGCAGAGGAAGCATGGAGATGAACACTGCTACAAAGAAATAAATCACGACTGCTTTATTGGAATCTTATCCAGGTCAATACTTTAATCACAAAAACAATGCCTTTCTGTTGTGGATGGTTGTTCACCGATATAAGATAAAGCCATTTCAAGAAACATAAAATAACTCATGTTTTGAACTTCATAGGCTTATGAGTTCATTAGGGCATCTGATGACTACCCAGGTGAGTAGAGAATAAAAAAGTTACCAATTATATGGGATGAGTCAATGAACCAGAGGAGAAAGCAGTAAGAGAAGCTTCACTCAATTTTATTTAATTCATGCCAGTACAGAATATTAGCACTGGAAGAAATATTAAGTAGTATATTCAAAAATTCTGCATCAGGATTGACCTTCTAACATGAGTTGCACTTATAATGTTCCTCTTACCCTGAATGGGAAACTTAGAGAAGAAACTATTTTAAATTTCTTTGAATACAATGGTTTATACAAGTCAGAAAAATCTTTAACCAACAGTTCTTGGCTGCTAGTTCTTTTTTGAAAGCTACAGGATTATAGATTTAGGGCTAGAAGGTATCTTAAAGGTTATCTGGTTTAACTCTGTGATAGAAGTGGTCCCTATTTCATGTAGGCTGGGTTAGTTCTTTAAAGTGGTAGAGATATTATTTTGCTTTTTTGCCTCATGAGGCATAAAAGGCCTGGTCTTCATGAAATTAATCTTGGGAATGTTAATGGAATCCCCATTGTCCAATAGGAACATTTTTCTAACCCAAGTTTGATAATTTAGTCAGTGAAGATACAGAGGGGAATAGGATTTTATCTGGGTTGGTTTTCTCTTTAACTTTAGGAATTGTATCCTTCATAATAATTCCAAGTAAGTATATTTTTTATTGCATTTTATGATCGTTAAGTTGTTTGAAAAGGAATAGGAGGCATGAAATGGTTTAGAAGAGCCACTGTGGAGAATGGGATTAGTGAGTTGATAAGGGAAGTATGGAAAGATTGCCTAGCAGCAGTGAGGGCTCAGTTGAAATTGTATAACATAAATTTGTATTGGATTCAGTCAGAGCAGTTGTTTGATTTTCTCCAGCTTCATTCAGCATCAAGCTTATAAGACTAAAGGCAAGAGATGGAGGGAGTGATCCAAGACTAATACTTGGTAGGGCACAATTATTGTGATAAGGGGGTCAGGAACGCAAATAAAATAAGGCAGTATAAAATTGAACTGATTTACCAAAGGGTCAAGATGGGAAAAAGAGAGAGTGGCTGTATCAGGGATGGTGACTTCAGAGAAAGTTGAGGGATTGTGAGCCTGGGGGTAATAGGGTCACAGTATGAAGGAAAATTAGGGTTTGACATAGAAAGGCAGAAGCAGAAGTGAAAAGCTAATAGACTATGATTAAATAAGGGAATTTTAGAGTTTTTGAACGCAAAATTTTTTTCCATTTTTTATTCCATTTGAGCAGTCTATAAAACACTGGAAACCATTCCTGTTGCCCTTTATTGGCAGGTTTCCTTTTTTCAGATGGGTAAGAAAAAAACTTTTTATAAAGGATTATTAGGAAATTTGTTTTTTAATGATTTGGAGGAGGTGAATTGTCTTTTTTCATGATTATAGTGAATGAGAATTCACATGGAAGGTGAGGGAGCATCTTTTTCTAGCCCCCACAGAATAATGGGTTGGTTCCTCACTAAAGACTTCTAAAAGAACCAGAATTTAGTACCATTTTATTGATGGAATTCTCATGGAGGGACAGTTTTTGTTTAGTAGTCTAAGGAAGAGAAAGAACATCAGAAAGAGTTTGTGTCCAATATCAACTCAGGGCAGAATCCAGAAATAAGTTTATCTCTTAGCTACCTTAGTACAGATGACTCAAAACTATGATGAATACCAATGATGACATTAAAAGTGTTGTATTCTGTGATTTGTATGTGGTCATGTTGCTTTTACATCAGGAGACCTACTCTAAACTATCCCCAACACTATACTTACTGTGTGGATTGTATTTTTTTAAAGGACCTTTTCAATTATTTTAAATTTTTAAAAAATCATTTCTATTAAGCTCCTCTTTCATGTCTTTGTCTTTTTATAAGGTCAATGTTGTATTAAGACTATTTCAATGGCGAAGGTCTCAAGAAAAAATTTAGGACCTTGGTACCAAGGGATAGGAAGGAGTGATTACTGTTTTTGTAGGGTAGACCAGTCCTTTAAGGGGGCAGGATTCCATTTGGTTTTCTTGAACACTGAAATATAAGGCCTAGTCTAAGAAAAAATGGTATAGGAGTTTTAGTAGATTTCTCATTTACTTACAACAAACACTTCTCTGCCTTTCTGAAGTAGTATTCTTGATTGCTGTTGAATTGAGAAAGAGAGGGTCAAAGGGTAGCAACATTTTATTAGTGTAATTTTTAAATTTAGGAATTATATATTTTTTAAACTTTCTAAATAAAGTTGCTTTTGTTGCATTTTTTGGCCACATATATGTAACTGCATTTTGCCCCTGAGCCTGACTCAGTGGATTGACTTGAGGCCAAATCCAGAATAAAGGCCTTCATTTTAAAATTAAGAAAAGTGAGTCCCAGAATTACAGGGGCAATATAAGTGAGATGGTATGAGATTCAAACAGGAATGTTGATTTTAGTTAGAGAGGCTCCAAACCCCAGATCTGCTACTTTTATGGACCTCATTGTCATCTTTAAAATGATGCAGCTAGATTAGATGATTTCTGAAGCCTTTTCTATTTCTGGATCATCTGGTTTTATAAATTTAAGTAGGGCAAAATATCAGATCCAAATTATGTCTTCAGTGAATATATTTTACCTAGTTAAAAGTACTTTCTTTCCTTGAAATTGAGAAGGTCCTGGATAATCTCGAATGTTTGATGAATGCATGATATCTCATCTCTGGATCCCTTGTGTTTCCAACTTTGTGAAAGTGTAGAAAATTATATCAAATCCAGTGGCCTTTTGTCAGTCCTCATCTTTCTTGACCTTTCAGCATCCTTTGAGATATCTGGTCTCTCTTCTCCTTGATACTTTCTTCTCCCTAGATTTTTGTTACTGACCTCTTCTGGTTTTCCTTTTTGTCTGGCTGCTCCTTCTCAGTCTCCTCTGCTGGATTTTTAGCCAAGTCATGCCCATGGGTGTCACCTAAAGCTCTGTGTTGGACTCTCTTCTTTTTTTCTTCCATACTATTTCACCTTAAGGCTTCCTCAGTTTTCAAGAATTCAATTATCATCTCTCTACAGATGCTTTTCATACTGATTTGTCCAGACCTACCTAACCTTTCTCCCAACTTTCAATCTCATATCTCCAGTTGCCTACTAGACATGTCAAACTGGATATGCATACATCTTAAACTCAAAATGTCCAAATTTAATTTAGTATCTTTCTACCCAAAATCCTTTCGTCTTCTTGACTTCCCTATTTTGTGGAGGGTATAAGTTGCCCAGACTTGCAACCTTGACTCCCTTACTGTCTCTCACTCCCCATATGCAATATCACCAAGTCTTCTCCTTTCTACATTTGTAACAACTCAATTTTTCCTCCTATCTTCTAACACAGTGAAATCCCTCATAACTTCATATTGGATTGTTGTAATGGTCTGCTAATTGGTTCCTTTGATGTAAGTTTCTCCCTACTCTAGTCTATCCTCCACTGATCTGACAAATTATTCTTTCTAAAACACAGTTCTAATCCTGACACCCCCAAATTCAATAAACTCCAGTGTCTCCCTATCACCTTCAGGATCAAATGTAAAATCCCTTATTTGGTTTTTAAAAGCCTTCGCCCTTTCCTACCTTTTCAATTTTCTTATACTGTGTTCCCTTCTACATTTTCTAGGATCCAGTGGCATTCCTTTCTTGCTGTCTCTATTTCCTGACTCCATGAATTTTCACAGGCTGTCCTCCACACCTGGAATCTTCTTCTTCCCCTTCTCAGTCTCCTGACTTCCCTGACTTCCTTCAGGTTCTAGCTAAAATATCACTTTCTCTAACATTTCAGGATCCTGTTTTATGTCATTCCTTCCATCTAAGATGATCTATCACCAATGTATCCTGTTTATATCTTGACACAATTATTTGTATATTATCTTTCCCATTAGGCTATGAGCTCCTTGAAAGCAAAGACTAATTTTTTTTTTACCTTTTCTTCATATCCTCACTATTTAGCACAGTGCCTGGTACTTAGGTACAATAGAGTAGACAGTAATGTTTGTTGACTTGTTGACTTTATTAGACTTGATTGTTAGCACAGAAAGTGACTTTCAAAGTCATCCAATACAAACCCCTTATTTTCCTTATAAGGAAAGTGAGGCCTAGAAAAGATGTTAGAGTTTAAGGTCATAGAATAGTTAGTGGAAGAACTGAGACTACAATGTAAGTCCCTGAATTTTAAATTTATTGCTATTTCCTTGATACCACAATTTTCACTAATTTCACTGTGTTCTCACTGATTATTCCATTCTAGTTAAAACAAAACATCTGTACAACTAATCTTGCAGATTTAAAATTGCTGGGTATTACTTTGCATGTTTGTTTAACCATCTTAGTCGCTTAGCTTTGTTTCCTGTGAAACACTGGGAATCTGACCGAGTACATTAAAAGGGAGATCTTTATTGGCCATAGCTACTGACAACTAAGCAAAGTGGTTTCCCTGATCAATCTGATGTAGGCCAATAGGGGGTGTTTCTGGTGAATAGCAGATAAAAGCATAATAGACTTATGTAATGAAACTGATAGTGGGGAAAGAGTTATGAGAACTCAGGAGAACAAACAATATTTTCCCTACTCCATTTCAATGAAGTAGGAGTGTAAGTGGGAAGGAATCTCTACTCTTTTGGGAAATCATAAAAAAAGGCCTTCTATATGTGACCAAACTTTAGGTTAACAAGAAAGGCTTGAGTGAATGAAGAAAAAAGATTGAAGTTAGATTAGGATATGGTTTAAATTGAGTTCCCTTGTGAATGGAATTAGAATTTCTATCACAAAATAGCAAATTGAGATAGAGAAAAGTCTCCTAGGATGAAATTGCATCTTTACAATTGGAAAGGTTGAATTAGCAGGTAAAAACCAGAGAAAAAACTCTTTTTACCTCCCAGAAACACTAATTAATTCTTCTTTACTATAAAGAAAAAGAATTCCTCAATTTTTTTTAATTACATTCAGTTAAACCAATGTAGCTGCCTCTCACATTTATGTTCTCATTAAAGCTACTAAACATTTGAGACATTGTGTGAGTCAATGACTACTCAAAACTATAATTCCTGTTGTGTTTTATTTTACTAGCTGACCAGATACCATTCTTTCTTTTTTATTTTATTTTGTTTATTTTTTATTTGAAAATTTTATTTAATTAATTAATTTAGAATATTTTTCCATGGTTACATGATTCATGATCTTTCCTTCCCCTCCTCCCATGCCCCTCCCATAGCCAACAAGTAATTCCACTGGGTTTTACATGTGTTACTGATCAAGACCTATTTCCATATTATTAATATTTGCATTGGGGTGATCACTTAGAGTCTACATCCCCAATCATATCCCCATTGACCCATGTGATCAAACAGTTGTTTTTCTTTTGTGTTTCTATTCCCACAGTTCTTTCTCTGGATGTAGATGAATTACATTGCTACTAGTAGAGAAGTCCATTACATTGGATCTGTTTATAAGGTTCTCCTGGTTCTGCTCCTTTCTCTCTGCTTCAGTTCCTGGAGATTGTTCCACTTCACATGGAATTCCTCCAGTTCATTATTCCTTTCAGCACAATAGTATTCCATCACCAACAGATATCACAATTTGTTCAGCCATTCCCCAATCGAAGGGCACCCTTTCATTTTCCAATTTTTTTGCCACTACAAAGAGCATGGTTATAAATATTTTTGTAGAAGTCTTTTTCCTTATGATCTCTTTGGGGTATAAACCCAACAGTGGATACCATTGTTTCAAATAAAAAAAATGTATTCAAACTACAAAAAAATAAGCCACAAGAAAAGATTCTTCCTCATGCATAAATGGTTACATTCTCTCAAAGGTCAGTCTACTCACAGAAGAAGAGGTAACACATTTACAGAACATAAGTGACCAGGAAACAAATATAAAGGGCTCTCACACAGAAGCTTGCATGTCTGGTGTTGCAGGACCAGAAGGTCCTGCTAAGGTGTTTTGGTGATTTCATTATCACCGCTCTTTGTTGTCTCAGGATAGAGTGCTGTCCTTTTCTTTTTTCTCCTTTCTTTTCTCCCTCTATACTATTTCACTAGATGATCTCATCTCAGGGATTTAGTTACCATTTTTATACTGATAATTTTCAAATCTACCTATCCTGCCCTAACCTCTTTGCTGTCTTCCACTCCTATCTCTGACTTTCAGACATCTAGAACTTTATTGTAGATATCTTAAACTCAGTATGTCTAAAACAGACACTATCTTTCCCCTTAGACTCTTCCCCCCTCCTAACTTTACTATTGCTACAGAGAGCAAAATCATCCTCCCATTCCCTCAGGCTTGCAAAATAGTTGTCATCTTTGACTCCTTATCATATATCTCACCCCACTTCCCCCTCAGCCCATTTCAATCCATTGTCAAGACCTATAAATTTCACCTTTTCAACATCTCTTAAATACTCTCCTGTTTCTCCTCTGACACTGCTACCACTCTGGTACAGGTCCTTATTATCTCATTTCTGGGCTATTGCAATAGTCTGCTGGTAGGTCTGCCTGTCTCAAGTCTCTCCTCCAAATCATCCATTCAGCTACCAAAGCGATTTTTTTCTGAAGCAGAGGTCACCATGTAATTCCCCTCCCGCTCCCCCCTGACCTCAATTAATTCAATTAATTCCAGTGGTTCTCTACCACCCTTAGGAGCAAATACAAAATCCTCTGTTTGACATTCATTGCCCTTCATAACATGTCCTCTGCTACTTCCCCAGTTTTGTATTTTTTAAAATTGGCACCTACAGTCTAGTGAGACTGGCCTCCTTGCTACATAGCAAGCTTGGAACAGTGCTCCTTCCACATTAGCAGAGCAGAACCTCAAAAGTTAGACAAGGAAACAAGGCAGGAAAAAATAATCACTAGAAAATGAGCAAGAGGCAAAGAAAAAAATCCAACCTTAGAAAGTTTCCTGGCAGGGAAGATCAAAATATAAACTCATGAAAAGACAATGGCAAAAGGAAACATGTGGAGCCCCAATGGAAAGTGAGAAAAATGTGTCAGGCTCCAGAAGAATTCTTGGAAGTATTTGAGAAGTTAAAAAAACAAAACAATAAAAACAATGATAGAAAGAATCAACAACTTGGAAGCTAGAAGGAGCCAAATGGAAATGAAGATAAAAAAAAAAAGACACAGAAGAAAAAGAAGAGATTTAGGCCTTTGGCAGCATGTTGGGCTATTCCCCCTCTTTGTCCTTTTATTACCTTAAGTCATGTGGAAGCAGTGGGGTTAGTATTGAATTACTCCCCTACTCTGCCATTTCCTTGCTTCAGGTTGTTTGGCAATGGTTGGGTTTGTCTATGTTCTGATGGCTTCTGTATCCCTTTCTCCCCAATGCTACAATCTGGAGGTTACTTTCCCTTCTCCTCATTGAAATGTGTCCCTTCTGCTTTGCTTTGCTTTGAGGTGCTTTATTTTCTACATTTTTGTATTTAGAGGGTTTGTGTGAGCTGAGCATTCCTCACTCTTCCATCTTGCTCCCAGTATGTGCTATTTCTTCTTGTAGATTACCGCTGGGGTGATGCTTCTCTGATTTTATGATCATTAATTTTTTTTGTTGGTCATCTTCTTTCCCATAGTGTAGAAAAACTTTCTATTATCTAATAGGAGGACATAATTGTTCTATAAGCCACCACACCCAGTAGTTAAATATGAACCAGTTTGAATGCCCCATTTTCTTTTAACTGCCTCTGTCTGGTACTGAATCAAAGTCTACTGTCTGAGACAACTATTTAATTTAGGGTTAGAAATTCCTTATAAAATCACTTTATAAGTATTCTGTTCATTTACAACTCATTTTGAAGGATTAAAGAAACTCTCTAGCTATTCGGAGGCTGGAGAAATAGACTACTTTTTTTTCAAGATCTCCAGATAGTTGAGTCAACAAATTTGAACTTGAACAAAAACTAAGAGACAGAGTAAGATTTTTGTTCTCCACTCATTTTCTTGGTTCACATTTCTGACTTTATCATGACATGTTTGCACTTATATGTGCATACATATTTCCCTATGCTCACCAAAAATCACCCTAAAAATTAAGAACCTCAAAAACATGACAAAATCTGGTTTTTTTGTGTGATATTTTGATCAAGGAAAATTTTGTCTCTATGCAAACATTTATTTCAAGGTATTATGTTAGGCAATGGGAAAACAAAGACAAAAACGAAATAATCTCTAGCCTCAAGAAGGTTATACCAGAGGGTCAATGGCATCAGATTAAAACGTAATTAGGAAATATTTAAATAAATAAATATAAAAATAAATAAACAAATAAATAAAAATATAATACAATATAATGTTAATTTGTAATTTTCTAAGTCAATGCTCAGTAGACAGGGATCCATTTCTATTTGAATTTAACATGACTAATTTACATTCTATTTGTAGGGGGGGTTGGTATTTCTGCAAAGGTAAATGAATTCAAATCACAGAATAAATACAAAGAAATTTTGAGTGAGTGATGACACTATAACTAGGGAGTGATCAGGAAATATATTGGTACTTGAGTTATGTTCTAAAGATTGTCAGGGATTCTAAGAGGTAGGGGTGAGGAAAGAATATATTCTAAGATAATGGGGAATATCACTGAGGTGAAGATAAAATTTCATGCACAGGAAATAGCTAGTAGGGTAGTTTGATACTACATTTTAATAAGAAGAGTTAGCAGTTCATGTAAGGTAATAATTTTATTCCATTTCTCTTAACCAGGAATGAAAAACTTTGAATATAAAGGAACAAGAAAGCGTAGAAATTTTCCTAGCCAATTTCATGAGATCCTTGAGTCTTCTGCAAGATCCAGGCCTTGTACCCATAATGGTTTTTGTCTTATGTTTTAATTTCTATTCCTGGGTTTGATAATTTATTGTAAGAGTTGGGTCTTCTCCAAGATCTTTAGTATGTTCAAAGGCCACTAAAAAAAGAAGAAAAAACATTCAATATTTTGAGGTAGGATGTTTCTTTTTGGTTATAGTGTCAGCACTGCTTGGCTTGAGAGCTAGTGAATAATATTCCAAATAATGAGCTTCATTTAATTCAGTTCATAGAATCATAAAATCTCCACATCTCAGAATTAGAAGAAATTTCAATGTTTAATCTAAATAATAAATTCATCATGACTTTCCTGATAAGTAACCAACTAGATTTGGCCTGAGTAACTCAAGTGATGGAGAACTCAGTGTCTCTCAAGGTAACCCATTCCACTTATGGAGTATTCTAATTGCTATGAAGTTTTCCCATTCCTAAGCATTCTTGGAGCCTGCCTGCTTAAGCTTTCTTTGGTAATATATCCACAATAGCCCATTTTCTTAGTCAGACATTGTAACTGGAGGGGTCAAGTTATAACTAGAATAATAGGTCTTAGAAAAGGGAACAATGATGGACTGGTCGTGTGACTACTATGAAAGGATATCTTTCTGGTGGTAACAGGTAGGATATATTTTATTGAAAGTTGTTTGGCCCTTAAAAAAGAATGTGCCTTAATATACCTAAAATGAAATTTGTTGAGTACAAAAGAGTACTGAATGTGGAGTCAGGGTACATAGGTTAATTTGTGCAGTTTATGAATTGTGTGACCTTGGGCAAGTTACTAACCCTCTCTGGTCTTCTGTATTTTGTTTGTTTGTTTTTGCCCTGGTTTCATGCTTTCCTTCTAATTTTCACTTCATTGGTTTTATTTGTGTAAAATCTTTTTAATTGAATTGAATTGAAATGAAATGATCCATTTTACTTTCCATTCTTCTCTAACCCTTGTTTGATCATAAACTTTTCCTGTACCCATTTTTTTTCTTTTTTAATGACAGCTAAGTGGCTCAGGTGATAAAGAGAGAGACTTAGAAATGGAGGTCCAGGGTTCAAATTTGACTTCAGACACTTCTTAGGTGTGTGTCCCTGGGCAAGTCACTTGCCCCTCATTGTCTAGCCCTTAGTGCTTTTCTGCCTTAGAAACAATATACATAATATTGATTCTAAGATGGAATGTAAGGGTTTATGTTAAAAAGAGATTCTATTACATTAAATTACCTTTTTTGATATTCATAACAATTTTATGATAAAGTAAGGTTTTTGTTCTTATCCTTCATTTTATTTTTGAATCATATAGTTAATAACCACCACACCATCAAAAACATTTGACTAATCAAGTGCATAAAAATATTTATGTGCAAAACCACAAACTCCATATTTGTTTATGGGCTTATTTTATATTCTACAATGTTGCTAAAGTTGTTAATTATTTCTATTTTTTTTTAGTTCATTCCCTAGGGTTTTCTAACTATATCATCATATCATTTGAAGCCTGATAGTTTTGTTTCCTTATTTCTTATTTTTATTCTTTTAATTTCTCTTTCTTGTTTTATTGCTATAGCAAGCATTTCTAATACAATATTGAATAATATCAGTGATAATGGAAATCCTTGCTTCATCCTGATCTGACTGGAAAGTATTCTAGCTTATCTCCATTACAGAGAATTCTTACCCTTGGTTTTACATAGATACTAATTATCATTAAGAAAGGTTCCATTTATTCTTAAGCTTTCTAGCATTTTAAATAGGAAACGTGGTATATTGTGTCAAAAGATTTCTTCTGTATCTATTGAGATAATAATATAATTCTTGTTGGTTTTTGTTATTGATATAGTGGATTATGCTTATGGTTTTCCTAATATTAATCCAGTGCTGCATTCATGAATGCCATGGTATAAATCCCACCTAGTTATAGTGTATGATCTTTATGACATTCCAATCTCTCATCAATCTTCATTTTTCTTTTTCTGTTTTTGTTCTCTCTGGTTTATGATACATAATTGTGGCATAAAAGGAATTTGGTAGGATTCCTTTACCCATTTTTTTCAAATAGTTTATATAGTATTAGAATAAACATTCCTCAAATATTTGATAGAACTCACTTATAAATCTATCTGGTCCTGGGAACATTTTTAAAAGTCCCATTTATGATTTGTTCAATTTTTTTCTCTGATAGATTTATTTAGGTATTCTATAATTCTTTCTGTCAATCTGGGCAATTCATATTTTTGTAAATATTCATTCTTTTCTCTTAGATTGTCAGTTTTTCTGGCATATAGTTAAGCAAAATAGCTCCTAAAATTGCTTTAATTTCATCTTCATTGGTGGTGCATTCATTCACTCTTTCAATTTTTAATACTACTAATTTGTTTTTTTCTTCCTTTTCATCAAATTAATGAACATTTTAACTATATTTTTTAACAAGGTAAGCTAGTTTTATATGTTAAATCAACTAAATAAATCTTTCCTTTGATTTTCAGGATTTCCATTTGGTGTTTATAGATTTACCTTTACTCAAGACCACTGTGCTTTGAAAAGATTTTTTTTTTTTTTTTTTTTGCCAACTAAATAGAGATGAAAGACCTTTTGAACCTTTCTAGGTGTATGGCTTTTTTTTTTTTTTTTTTTTGGTGGGGGTGGTAGATTTGGAGGTAGTCCAATCTTTCTGACTCTTCATTTAACACATTAAAACACATTAAGAAGTATTTGTAAATGTTTTTGTCCATGTCTGTTTGGAACAACTTTTGTATATTGTGCACTGAAAGACAATCACCATTCTTTCCTTAAAGACTGAAGTTAGCTTCTTGGGCTGAATTTCAACTACCCAGGACTATTTGCAGTCCCATTAGGAAAAGGACTAACCCATGCTCCCAAAGCCAGGGAGATTGACTCAAGCCTATCACCGGGTGACAAAGACTTTTCCTACCCGTCTCCTAATTTATGTACAACAATCCAAGCCTAGAAATAGAGGATTCAGATACTAAGCAAGAGCTGGACAACTCCCACTTCTCTAGGAAATCCCCTAATGGCATATAAATGACAAGTTTTATTTTCTCCTGACAATATTTATTGGTGGCTTGTGTAATGCAGGATTGATGCAAGATGTCTTGGATTTGTAAAATCACCAGAGGCAATCCTGGCAGTTATGGGAATGGAACTTTGACCCAGCAAGTCCCAGTCTCAAGACCTGACTGTTGGAGCTGGGACTATAAATTCCCCTGGAGAACCAGCCTGGGGGTTCTGTTTTCCTTGACCTCCCCAGACATCCAGCTACCCCTGGACTTCCCCTTGGGACCCCGGGATGTGTGGTCGGTGGGTTGTGGAATTTGGGAAGGAATTAGTTAAATTAGTCTAGCCAGGACACCCCTAAACCAAATCATTACCCTCTTTTGTCGAGCTAGTAGACCACTCTACATCAGGGCAGTGGAATTTATCCCTGGTTGAGGGGTTGGTTCCCTCAACCTGATCCTACCTTCTGAGGTCCTCTGCCAGCACTGGCCATTCACCCATTGCAACAGCTTCTCCAGACTTTAACCCTCCTCCCTCAGTTTACCCTGGTGTTTTAAATAAACCCCTTGCCTGATTCTGAGAGTTTCCATAGTTCATTTATAACATCAACCAGGGCTAAGGGGCTGAGGAGAAGAAGGATAGCTACCACTTGTCTCCAGAGGGGGTTAGACCAGGCATCCATTTTATTCAGGAAGTGAGACGGCTTCACTTCCTGTTGGTTTCTGGTTTCTCACCAGCAGGGAGGGGCTCCTCACTCCCAACCTTAAAGGAGCCTACAGAGAGCAGGGAGACTGACTGGGCATCTCAGCTCAGGCCCTCACATCCCTGGCTGTCTCAAATCAACAAATACTGTAGTTGTAGGCTCCCTGGCCCAGGAGACTTACTGGTACCACCAGCTCCCCTATTATCAGCCTATTTACCCCCTTATTACACTTGTTCAGTACATGTGGATTTCTGCCATATCCATATATATAGTGGACCAGTTATAGACATAAATAAGATTGTATAGAGAAAGAGCTGGCAAGGAGTGCAAAATAAAACTGTTTCATCAAATGCCATAGAAATAAGACAGAAGGGAAATGTTGCTTGATGTCTCGATGGGCAAAGAACTGAAAATGAATATCACACAGAGGACTAATCTATGGTGAAATTTAGACAAGAATCTTCCCAGACAGTAATGTCAAGTACCAGATACTCTTAATTATCCAGAAATAAGGTGAAGTTTCTCAGGTTGCTGAGATTGGAATCAGGTTCTTGTGGCTCTATGGGATGTGGGACAGATTATCTACTGCTTAGGTAAGATCAGGATGGAAATCCAACAAAAAAAAAAGTTAGCGAAACCTCCAAAATGAGAAACAGTGAACAAAGACACCTTTGACCCAGAAAAGATGAATAAAACTTTTTTGGGGTAGTTATTTTATTATAGGAGAGGTATCAAACATATAGCCTGTGCGAGAAACCAGATTTCCCAGTAACTGAGAAATATTTACCAAAATGAAAATACAATAAAATATAGATAACGTTTCATTTTAAAACCAAGTCAAAAGGACAGCGAGGTGGCTAAGTAGATAGAGAATCAGACCCAGAAACTTGAGGTCCTGGGTTCACAATGGGGCTCAGATCCTTCCTAGCTGTGTGACCCTGGGCAAGTCATTTAACCTCAATTTCCTAGCCCTTACCTGCTTCTGACTTGGAACTGATATTTGTTATCAATTATAACACAGAAGGTTAAGGGTTTAAAAAAAACAAACCCAAGACAATACACATTCTGCAGAGATCCTTGAATATAGAGTAGTGGCCTCCTTTCTATTTGAATTTGACACTGTCATTTTATAGGCTGATGAATATGTCTCAGTATTGAAGATGAGGTCCTGGACTTCTTCTGACTGGTTTTTATAGCCTTGAATGAAAATGTAAATTTCAGCAGTTTAAAAGGATCTTTCCACCTCCACCCCCCAAACTCTGATATACCAGTCTTTGTACAATCTTGCAAACTGATGAGTGTTTTTACTAATGACGGTTAGGGGCTTAAAAAAAGTTTTCTTGCTATTTTCCCAATTCAAGAAGCCAACAACACAGAATAAAGTTTCTTACCTTCTTTTGTGTCATGGATCCCCTTCAGCAGTCTAGTGAAACTTATAGATTCCTTATTTGAATAATACTTTCCCAATACATAAAAGACATAGTATTTCAAAGGAAAACAATTATATTGAAATCAAGATGTATTTTTTTTCACCATCCAAGTTTATGAACCCTGTAAAATCTATCCACAATCCTTTTGGATACCTGGTTAAAATTCTGTTGCTATAGAAGAGCTGATAACAATCCTTCCATTTGCTAGGTCTATTAGAAGATCTTCATTTGCTTTAAGAAGATTAAATAAGCTGTTTCCCAGAAATGAGTTGTCAGTTCTTGGCATTCTTTTTTCATTTTCAACCATGGCTTTCCTTTGTACTTTATTATGACTCATCTTATTTACTGTGGACTTGAAAGATCGCTGAAACACTTGACTTCCCTACACAAACAGCCACTGCAATGTGTCTTAGAATTGATACTAAGAAAGTAAGGATTTGAGAAAAGAAAAGAAAATTATAGAGATGTTCTTGAAAATAGAAAATGTAAAAGTGTATCAAAGCATATAGCAAATATTATTGTTCATCTTTTGTTTCAAAGAGGAAAAATAACCTTACAGGGTGATGCCTTGATTTGTGTGTGAATTGGATTTAAGTGAGGCAGAATTGCTTCAGCGTCAACACCTTTATTTTCTCTTCCACAAGTCCAATGGCAAGATAAACATCAGTATGACTGGTCTAGGATATAGTAGATGACCTTCACATCTTCAATGTCTGACCAAGCCCTAAGCACTCAGTTTCTGCTTCCACCACCTTCATGACCATTGGAACAAACAAATGTGGCCATTGGAACAAATGTTCTCAACCACCCATTCTGGTGGTTCTTGGAGTAGACATTTATGTTCTTGGAGTAGACATTTCCCTAACTCACCAATGGGTCTGAGGCTTTTCAGTTACCCTCAACCTGGTTTGTCCTGTCTGCTGGGATAGTTTTACTGCGGTGTGACTGCTGAATATGCTATACCTTCTAAAGCCACAGGTTGGGTGACAGGTAGACAGCAAAGATAGATGAGCAACCCTGAAAATGGCAAGCTCTCACACCAGAAGTGCTAATCCTCCTTGCAGTTGCCATACCCCACACAGTAAATATGAACTGATTAAAGCCCAGGCCACTGGCTTTAATTTTATTCTATAAGAGCAAGAATTAATGACTTTTCCTTTTTTCTTTTATTTATTAAAAAACAACAAAAACAACTTACCTTCCATCTTAGAATCAATACTGTATATTAGTTCCAATGTAAAAGAGTGGTGGGGGCTAGGCAACGGTGGGGCCAAGTGACTTGCTCAAGGTCACAGAGCCAGGAAGTATCTGAGGCTAGATTTGAAACTAGGACCTACCATCTCTAGATCTGGGTCTCAATCCTTTTAGCAACTTATTTTCAATAAAAATACTGACCTGACATTCTCGTTTTTCTGCCTGCTACAGTAAGAATAAAATGAAAATTTTATTTTAATTTTATTAAAATTAAGGAATTTTAGATCTCATTAAGGTAAAATAATAATGAGGTAAGCAGACATTATTATACCAGTATATCTATTAATTCCACTTAGAGAAATGCTTGTTATAAATGCAGAATGATTTAGAAAGGAAAAATAATTTTATCACTGGTATTTAAAAAAAATCACATTGAACTCACAGAATTCCTATAGAATTCCAGAACCAAAAGGTTAATAGAAAAAATCTAGGGCAGGTTAGAAAGGATTAGAACAGCACAAAAGGGAATTTACCTCAGGAAATTAAGCTTTTTAGAAACTATCTGGGACAGGAGATTGTCTCTTAAGAGATCATTTAACCTAAGGATTTAGAGTTTGAGAAATCTAAAGATTTTCAAGCAATTTCAAAGATGTGTGAATTTGGAAAAGTGGCTGGAATCATAGAGTAACCTTTAGAATTGGACAATTTATAATTTGAATTTATGCTGGATTTCATAAATCAATTGGGAAAGTTGTTATTCATGGCATTATTGATCAGTGTTCTGGATAGGAATTGTTGGACTATCATGTCCCACCTTTGTAGTTGTGAAATTTAAAGTGATAATTACTTGGTATTTTAAAAAATTCAACTAGCACACATTGCCACAATTCTGCATGCATGAGTTTTCCATGTACATTATTTGGACATGCATTCAGTTGAATTAATGTTGTTATGACACTGGCAATAAGTTTTCCATTTTATATTTTAAGTCATAAGATTGTTTTTATTAGTGCAATATTTTCAAGTTTTTTGCATTATAATTTTGTTAGTCACAGACATATGGAAGTACAGTTCATATTTGGGAATATTTAGAAGAGAAGAAAGGAGAAAGAATAAGCATTTGTATAGTTCCCACTATATGACAGGCACTGTACTAAGTGCTTTTTTCAAGTATTATCTCATTTAATACCATAATGCATATATCCTCTTTGGTCCCAAATCACTTGATTTCCTGTCCCTATTATTCAACTTCTAAAGTGACTGAGCAGCCTTACCTTATAGATGATCATGTCACCCTAACAGCCTGCCTGTCTGCCTGCCTATCTATCTATCTGTCTGTCTATCTATCTATCTCACTTTGTTCTAAATAATTGCTATCCACCTAGCAACTGCAGATGCCATTTAAAATGTTTTTCTTCTAGCCTTGCCTCTCAATTTATTGACCTCTGGTCAAACAGAGCAAGATGGTGAGAGGAATCATTCTCAGAACATCTTAGAACTTCTGGGTTGATGAATTTCCTAAAACCTATCATTCTAGCAACAATGTTACTTTTTGTCTCAAGTCTAGGTCTTCTTCCAAAAATTGGATCAGGAAAGCTATTCAGTGTACAATATGAATCAGATATAGGACAGGAAATTTATTTATACACAGAAACACCAGTGTTTAGTATATAAGAATGTTAGTATGTGTTAACAGAAAGATTACAAAAGAATTAGAACATTCAGCAATTATTCAGTACTACTATAGACAATCCATATTTCACTTTGGTACTAGGAATTGTTGAACCAAACAGTCAAACTTCTTTCATGCTGCCTTTATCCTGAGAGTGGTTGGAGTCTCCAATGTTGTAGCTAGACTTTTTGAAACTCAAAGGATCATCCCCTAAAGAAAAAGACCATAAAAGGGTAGCAAAGGCAGACAGGAAATCTGGCTGCAGACTCCCCTAATGCAGTCCCCATACCCCATTCTCACCATTAGCTGACATGTATGGAAAGAATTGCAATGATATTGAAGTAGAGGACAACCTTACTTGAACCACTTACAAAAGTGATATCTTCTCATCTGGAGATACTCATCCAAGAGAGTATCAGCTGGGATTTCCTTCTTCTAGTGGGACAGGGACATGATGCTCTATCAGGTCATTCTAAAATGCCAACTTCTTACATTAGGCCATCATATGACCAGAAAGATTGTCACCACTAAAGGCTCAAGCAATGAGTCATCTTGTTCTTGGAGTCTTTAGAGGTTTCTAGGGGTAGATAATTCTTTTTTTTTTTTTTAAACCTTTACCTTCCATCTTAGAATCAATACCATGAATTGGTTTCAAGGCAGAAGTGTGGTGAAAGTTAGGCAATGGAAGTTAAGTGACTTGTCCAGGGTTACATAGCTATGAAGTGTCTCAGGTCAAATCTAAACCCAGGACCTCCTGTCTCTCAATCTACTGGACCACCTAGCTGTCCCCCCTTCCCATAATTCTTAAGATAACACTTATAGGATTATTTAGTCAGAGACCTTCACAAAAGCACTAGATGCCTTGAGAGGATAACTTAAATAATGAGGGATAGAAAGTTGGACATTAAAATGGCAAAATAAACTACAACTTCACAGTTTGGTCTAGGACTGCCTTTGTCCAGAATGGTTCAGGAAAACAATTTTTTAGACATGAGGCAGGGGTCTAGATATCAGTAGATATCAAACTATTGATTCTTTTGGGGTCCCCAAGACACTTTCAGGGGGTTAATGAGATCAGAACTATTTTCATGATAATACTAAGACATTATTTACTTATTAAAGTATTCCTCCGTTTTCCAATTCCATATCTAGGTGAGGCCAGATTTTCTTCATCTATTTTTAACCGAAACAACAGATTTCAATGAATTGAATGCAGAAAGAGATATGAGAATTCAAAGATGAGCATGTCATCAAGCCATAAAGAGGTTTGCAAAAATTTGTAAAACAATGCCACTCTTTTTTTTCACTTTGGAAAAGTTATTTTTTTATTAAAATGGTAATGTTAACATGAAATGGGTTTGCTATTGTTATTTAAATTAATTAATGAACAAATATTTTATAATTTTATCCATTTAAATTTCTAACACAGCAAATATCATTACTACAGAAATGTAAGATCTTTGGGGTTTTCCAATTGTAAAAGGGTCCCAAGTCCTAAGACCAAAGGGTCTGAGTCTTTGGTCTAGTTGATCTCTTTCATTCCTCTGAAATGAAGGTGTAAACTCACTAGATAATCCAGTTAATATCAAAGTTGTACCTAGAGGAATTTAAAGGTGACATAAGCTGTGAAAGATCAATAAGGTGTCTAGCACATCCTGTGAGAATCTGAGAGAAGTGAAGTCATGATGACTGTGCTAGAAGAGTGAAAAATAATCCTGTCCTGCATTGTCTTGATGCTGAACATGAAAAATGTGATACTACATAAGTTAAGCAGAAAAGAATGTCAAACATGGATACATTTCTTCCTTTAGGACTTAAAATTTTTTTAAATTTATTTAGAATATTTTCCATGGTTACATGATTCATGATTTTTCCCTCCCTTCTTTCTTTTCCCCTCTCAGATCTGACAAGCAATTCCACTGGGTTATACATGTATCATTGTTCAAAACCTATTTCCATGTTATTCATATTTGTAGTAGAGTGATCTTTTAACACCAAAAATCCCAATCACATCCCCACTGAACCATGTGATCAATCATATGTTTTTCTTCTGCATTTCTACTCCCACAGTCCTTTCTCTGGATGTAAATAGCATTCTTTCTCATAAGTTCCTCTGGATTGTTCTGTGTCATTGCATTGCTGCTAGTAGAGAAGTCTGTTACATTCAATTGTGCCATAATGTATCAGTCTCTGTGTATAATGTTCTCCTGGTTCTGCTCCTTTCACTCTTTATCAGTTCTTGGAGGTCTTTCCAGTTCACATGGAATTCCTCCAGTTCATCATTCCTTTTAGCATAATAGTATTCCATCAACCATCAGATACCACAATTTGTTCAGCCATTCTTAATTCAATGGACACCCCCTCATTTTCCAATTTTTTGCCACCACTAAGAGCATGGCTATAAATATTTTTGTACAAGTATTTCCCCTTATTATCTCTTTGGGGTACAAACCAGCAGTGGTATGGCTGGATCAAAGGGCAGGCAGTCTTTTAAAGCCTTTTGTGCATAATTCCAAATTGCCTTCCAGAACGGTTGGACCAATTCAAACTCCACCAGCAGTGTATGTGTTCCAATTTTGCCACAACCCCTCCAACATTTGTCACTTTCCTTTGCTGCCATATTGACCAGTCTGCTAAGTGTGAGGTGGTACCTCAGTGTTGTTTTAGTGTGCATTTCTCTAATCAGGAGAGATTTAGAATATTTTCTCATGTGCTTATTGATAGTTTTGATTTCTTCATGTGAAAATTGCCTATACATGTTTTAGGACCTATCTTTACTATAACTTGAAATTTAAAAAAAGGCTTTCTATTTTTCAAGATACTTCTCAGATAAATACGCCATAGATTAAAAACTTATTTTCTATTAAATATTATATTAAATAAGTATTCAGGGGCATTGTGTGAAAGGAATCTCCTGTGTCCCTGGACTGCTAGTTTTGTGTCATGTGGCTGGACATCATATGAAAGTGCTCTAAACATAGACCACAGGTGAAATGACCTGGGGACAATGACCCGAAAAGGATCCGAGGTAAAGGGGAAGAAATAAAAAAGGAGTGCTAGGAAGTACTCTCTATATCCTTGGATGGAGGCAGTGGAGGACTGTGGCTGAGAAAGCCATGTGGAGAGACACATATGTGGTTAGATAAGAAAAAAGCCTTTAATCTCTTAACTAGCCTTCTTTATTCAAGGAATATTAATAAACTATGGAAATTAAGCTACCAGAGTGTGTTAATTTAATTTAGTTTTTACAACATTAAGTCATTGCTATCATCAAAAAGCTCCAGAAAAACCTTCTAAGGAATCCTTCCCAACACCTCATTTCCCAGCTTTCTCTCTCTTTTTAACTAAACTCTTATTGACCTAAACTTTTTCCTGAATAAAACTTTTTAAGAAGGAAAAAAAAATCTGAGAGATAATTAAGACTATGAAAACCAAGATCAAGATTATTTTGCCTTAGGCTGAGAATTTACATAAAGAGATCCCACTACTTGACTAGAAAAATAAACTGTAAATGCAGGGCCATGATAGAACAGCAGATCATTGGCATTTGCTCTTTCTGGTTCAGCAGCTATGTAAGGAATGCCGAGAATGTCACTGATCATTGTGTGTTGATAGGGCTCCAAAGTTTGCAGCCAGCCTCCTAGAAACCCAGCCCACCTTATTGGATGAAAAAGCAGCACTCCCAGACATCCTGTAACCAGTAAATTGCAAGCCTGGGAAAGGGCATAGGGCCTGCAAGAGTAAATTCCCTTTGAAATGAGAAAAAATACCTCCTGCAAAAGGTGGCCAAATTCTTGTGGTTTGGGTCACCTGTTAAACTGGTGAGGATAAATGGGAGAAGGGAGGTGGGGAATTTCCCCTGTTACCATAGATACGGTTCTTTCAAAGTATTTAAGGTGTTTATTATACAATATGTACTAGAAGAAAGACCATTATGTTTCTCCAGTTTGGTAATATGTGACAGAATTATTTTTGTTATTCCTTTGGCCTTACTCCATCCATTCCCCATTCTTATCTAAGTGAGAATCTAAAACTGAATCTGATACTTTATCTTCTTTTTAAATTGTGTCCTCCTTTTTCCACCACTCATCCATCCATCTTCTCAGCCTGAGTTTGGGTATCTGTATCCAAAGCAAAATATCCTGTTCCTTCTACATATTACTTTCTTCCCAGTTTTCCTGCCAAAATTCTCTAAATGGTACTTTTCTTTCTCAAGTGGAACATGTAGAGGGCATCTTGATCTCTCATTTTCTCTAAGTATCTTAGGTCAGATGTAGACCTTTGTTCGTGTTAAAAAGAGATCAATATTTTCTTCAGGCTTTACTAACCACATCAGCACATGAAAAGCCAAAAAATGTGGCTAGGTTTGTAGAGTAGAGATGATCTTACTCACTGGGCATAGCATTGACTCTTTTAGCCATCTTTTCCCCACTCATCTACCAGGGAGAATGGGAAAAGGTTTGCACTTGGAAAACTGAGTAACTCCAAATACCAAAACTATTTGCTTTTTTGGGAAAAATAGTTCTCATGTGGATGATGATAGAGGCATAGCCTTGATTAAAATTAGGTTGTATAAAGAGTGCTCACTGGAAGCTTGGATTAGGTGTCTGAGAGAATTCAAGCTAGAAAAAATGGAGACAATTCATTCAACAGAGCAATGTTCAGTCAAGCAGCATTGGGAAGAAGCTACTTGCTGAGGGCTATGGAATAGGTTGGGTTGGTCACTTAAGAGGATAGGGAGACTATGGTTCCTTTCCTCCTGAAACAGAAAAGGTCTAACCTAGAGTAAGTTGGTACTAGACTTTTGTTACCAGAGCTCTAACTCTGGTAACAATACACCTTCCTGACCCAGTATAGCTGGTTGTTTTAGTAACTATGGAAGTGGAGAAAAGTTATGTTCTGTCTGAATCAATATCCTTTTAAATTAAAGAAATTAAATTATTTTAATCTTTTGCTATTAGTGAAGTGGCTTTATGGTATCTCCTATTTAGTGAAATGTATTTCTTTTATTCAGCTCTGTATTTATGTGTATTCTTTCTTCTTTTAACCATTTCAGAGGTGAGGTACAAGTGTCAGCAATTTACCCTATTTCCTTCTTGTTTATATATTCTACTTGTATACTCAAATTATGTGAGACAACTTTACCTATTATTTTCTCTTTCCTCCATTTGCATATTCCTCTTCCTCTCCTTTTTCATATTTTTCAAGATCATCATGATATAATTAAACCCCTGCTAGACTTTCTAAACTCCAGGTGTGGAGTCAGAAAGACTTGAATTTGAACCTGGCCACAGACACTTATTAACTGTGTAAACCTGGGCAAGTCACTTACCTCTGTTTGCCTCAGTGTCCTCATCTGTAAAATGAGCTGGAGAAGGAAATGGCAAACCACTCCAGTTTCTTTGCCAAGAAAATCCCACATGAATTCATGAATAGTTGAAAGTGACTGAAATGACTAAAACATAATTTCTGGTGGTGATAGGGTTCAGAGGAGACATATGTATCATTTTCTCATGACAGAAAATAAACAATTTTTCCTTATGTGTTCCCTATGATTAGTCTTTCATTATTATCTTTTTATGCTTCTTTTGACTGACAACTACCTGTGTTTGTGCTTCAAAGTTTCTTTGAAGCTCCGGTCTTTTCATGAGGAATAGACATCCTCTATTTCATTAAAACATCTATCCTCCCCACCCCATAGAATTATACTCAATTTGAGGACTGGTTATTTTTTATTGAGTTGATATTTTTTACTTCCCAGAATACTGCACCAGAAGTTGTCTAATTATACCTGTGGCTTTTGAAATCTTCTGTGATCCTAAAAGTAACTACTTGAACTTATTTTTTTTTTCTTTCTGGCTATTTGTAGTATTTTTTCTTTGACTTTGAATATAGATTTTTGGCTATTTTTGGCTAATTTATTCAGTTATAATATTCCTGGGAGTTTTCATTTTGGATTTCTTTTCAAGAAGTGACTAGTAGATTAAATTTATACTTTGACCTTTGGTTTTAAGAAATCTCAGCAATTTTATTTTATAGTTTTTGAAAGTTGCCAGTTGGAGCCTATTCCTGCACCTTACACAAGTTTAAGTCCCTCTATGCTGGGCTGGAACTTCTTTCATGATACAGTTTCTCCTCATACTGGAATGTTCTCTGTACGGCATGCTCTTGAGAAAAATCTATGTCCCAGAATTCACAGATCTCTCTACTTGTTTCCCAATATCTATTTGGGGTGGAAAAAAATCACTCATGATTTTTTCTTAGATTTCTCAATTAGAATTTTGTTTGGGACATTTTCTAGATCTTTTTGGAGGAGTTTGGGCTAGGAGGTGCTTCTTGTACTTCCTTCTACTACTGAAAATAGAGTCTTGAGTTTGTGGCGCATTGTTGTTCAGTCATGTCCAACTCTTTGTGACTTTATGGACCTTTCCTTTTCCCGCTCATTTTACAGATGAGTAAACTGAGATCAATAGGATTGTCCAGGGACTTGTCCAGAGTCACACAACTAGAGTTTAAGGCCAGATTTGAATTCAAGAATATGGGTACATGACTCCAAGTCTAGGACTCTATCCATTGTACCAATTTACTATATACTCTACCTACTCAACTTTGCCTTCATTTTGATCCAACTCAGGCCCAATCAAAACATCACCTTCAGATATCATTGATCCTCTTTGAAAACAGACTAACAATAAAGTGTGTGTTATGAGTAGAATTAGAATCAGGTAGTTTTTTTTTCTTCTTTTAGAGTTGGAAAGGAGCCTAGAGATGGTCTAATGCAAATCTCTCATCATACAGATGAAAAAATTGAGACTCAGAATGGTGATATGACTTACATTCCAATCATCTATTTAAGGGAAGAGCAAGTATTAGGATACTTGTCTCCTAATTCTTAGTTCAGGACTGTTTCTGTTATGTGAAACTGAATCTTGGTTGAGTGTGAATATAGTAATAAAAGGAAAACAAGATCTCAGACTTGGGACACACTTGTAGTTCATCTACTCCATTTCAATCCATCCTGTCTAACTTACATCTGAACAGGAATCTCCTACTACAGTTGGTTAGTTAAGATCTAAGTGACAGGAAGCCTGGAGCCTGCAGAAGCATTCCATTTCACTTTTGGACAATTCTGATCAAGGAAGTGTTCCTCCCTCTCCTCTCTCCCACCAACATCAAATCCAAAAACTCTTAGTTGTAACTTTCACTTGTTCTTTATTTGTAATTTGGTAGCATCCCTGACTCTTTATTTTTTAAAATGTTTTTATTGATATTTTCTATTTCCTACATGATCATAGTTATTTCAAGTGTCCTTCTTTTTCTCCTTCCCAGAGAGTCAACTCATATGGTCTTTTTAGAAAGGAAAAAAAAATTAGCACAACTGATTGATACATTGGGAAAAAGTCTGAAAATATGTGCACTGTATAACACCTGTGACCATCCCCACCCCCAACTCCATGAAGGGGTAGGTTTAGGTTGTTTTCTCATATCTACTCATTTGAGTCTTACTTGATCTTTATAATTTTGTTACATTTACTTTTAGGTTTTTTTGGTGTGTAGTCCCTAATCTTTTTTTGTGTGTGAATGCATAGATTTTTAAAACTATATAACATAATATGTAATATAATAATATAATACATATGATCTGTCTTAAAAATGTAATAAATTATAATATGCTTATCCATGAGAAATAAATTCTCATATTAACTATGCTCAAAAATCTACTCATTCTTTTTTTCCCCCTTTCCTCTCTCCCCTCCCTCCTACCCAAGAATGCAGATAATTTTATACAGGTTGTACATATATTATTGTTTAATGCATATTTTCCCCTGTCTATCATGTTGTAAAACAAGAGACATATTGCTTAAACTAGAGAAAAATTTATGGAGGAAATAAAGTAAAGAATGGCATGTTTCATTCTGCATTTAGTCTTCATTTGTTCCTTCCATGGTGGTAGATATCCCTTTTTGTCATAAGTCCCTTAGAGTTTTCCTGGATTCTTGCCTTGTTGAAAATAACACTTGATCAATGTACAATATTATCTTTTATTGTGTACAAGGTTCTGTTTCTGCTCTCTTCACTTTGCAAATAAGTTTTTATTTAAGTCTTTCCAGGTTTTTTGTGATCATCTTATTTGTCATATCTTATGGTACAAGGATATTTCATGACAATCATATACCACAACTTATTCAGCAGTTTCCCAATTAATTCCTTAATCATTTAAATGGAGAAACCCTGGGAAAGTTTAAAAACAAAACAAAACAAAACCCAGACAAGGAAGCTGAGTTACTTTGTATAGTGTTTGTATTTTTACCAAATAAAGAATATGAGACCATTTCTCTATTTTGTTTATTATTGTTTTTTAACAGATGCATGCATCTGCTAGCAAAGAATGGCTCTTTCACCAGTCTTCTAAGTGAAAAGATAACAAGTCTTGTCTCTTGCTTATAAAGGAAGCTGTGTTTTCTTTGGCCTGACAGCTTGACCTTAGGATCCTCTCCCTGGTAGTCCCCATTAGTGGATAATTCAAGAGAGACACCAGAAGGTTGAGTCTTTGCTAAAACCTGGAAGATGCCAACACATTCTGCCACATGACTAGACCATTTTAAGTGATTTCAATATGACTGTTCAGTCCTCTCAATCTTTCAGTTGGGTCAGCATTCACTATGGCTGATCAGCCCAGCTCTTAATCTTTTTATCTTAAAAAGAAGAAAGGTTCCAACCCAGTCTAATAGCCTGGGGATCGAGGCGGGAGAATCTGGAGTTTTGCACCAAAAGCTAAAGGGAAATTTATTCATAAAAATATCATAATTCAATATTAATTTTCCAAATCATGGCAGAGTAACAACAGCAGTAATGGCCCTAAATCCTTTTATCCTGAGTTGACTATCCATTAGTCTCCAGTTCCCTAGAAGTCTTCTCTTCCTCCACTTGCATGAATGATCATCTACCCCCAAAACCAGGTTCCTCACCCCTTTCTCCCAAAAGACCAGTGCTACTAGACCCAGGTAAAAATCTTATAAAATCCCACCTGACTTTACTGGTTTGGGAAAGAATTCTCCACTCCTTCCATGGAATTAGCAGAGTGTCCAGTTATATTCCGGGCTGAGTAGACATGACTTCTTTCCATCATTTTCCATGTGGAAATTTAACACTAGCCTGTACCCCTTTTCAGCAACTGGAGACATCTTTTAAATTTGAAAGGAAAAAAACATTTAATCTTCATATTAAAGCTGCAATTCACTCCCCTCCCCCTAGCTTTGCTGAATAAGGGTGGAGACAAATCTTTTTGTTTATCCATAAAGAAGCTTCTTAAGATGCTATAGCAGAGAAAAGTGGACAAGTGCACTGCACAGCCATTTTAATAGTCTCATGACTTCTGACTGGCTTCTGGAAGACCTCTTGTCCAGAGTGAGGTCAGAGAGCTCCAATCAAAGAAACCTGAGAAAAGGACATCTTTGGAGGACAAGGAGGAAGTAGGGCCTTTTCAATTTGGAATCCAGAGTGAGTAGGTGTATGGTCCCAGCTCTTGGAAGGAAAGGCCACAAGTGGCCAATGCCTTCTTTTTCTCTGAACCACTTTTTATTATTTAATAATGGTCTCCAGAGAAATTTAATTATAACATTCATGACTACCCTTCATTTTGTGCCTTTTTCCCCTCACTGACTTGTTTTACTAACTTGTTAATTCAATGTTTTCTGTTACTGATTCTTTGGTGTTCCAGATCTTCCTAGGTCTTGTATTAAGACATTCCTAGTCATGTCCTCTCCAGTATCATGCAGAACAAATTTGATTTCTCTTCCACATGACACCCCTTCAAATATTCAACGATAGTTACCGTCCCTTTCCCCACTCCTAGCAGAGCTTTCTAATATCCAGGTTAAAGCCTCCCAGTTCCTTCCTGAGAGCTTTATGGAATATCTTCTCATCTTCTTACCATTCTGGTTTTCCACTGAAATTTAATGTGTCTCATTGTAGCACTGTAAAACTGAAAAGAAAAAAAACCTCACTGTAGAAGTGAAAAGTCAGATTACAAAACTGTAACCTCTCTCATGCTGATTGACATCCAGTCTAAGATGATACTTGTTTTTAAGACTTCTATGTTGCTCTGTTGATTCAGTCATCTAATAAAACCCTGAGATATTTAAACACACACACACACACACACACACACACACACACACACACACACACACACACACACAGAGTGTCGTCTAATCTCATTATCCCAGTTCTGAACTTGTCCAATTGGTACGAACTCTAGAAGTTTGTATTATCTGTACTAAATTTCATGTAATTAGATTCAAAAGGCCCACCTTTTGAAATTATTTCAGATACTGACTGTGTTATTCAATATGATAGAGTAATGGAACTTGAGTATGTTCCATTTTTTAATGAGACTTAAGTGCAGAGGTGTACTAAAGCCAATTTCTGACTTAAATTTTCAGTGTGCTGGAGCTACTAGAAGATGGTTCATTGTCATTTTCCCAAGAGAATTTCTGGCTCAACTTTCTTAGCACCACTTACTTAAAACAAGCAGATCATACAAGTAGCTAGAGTTTGCAAAATCATCTGGAGACATCTCTGATGTTAATTGGTTAGCTCTGATGTTAATTGGTTAGTTCCTTTCTGTCTGTTTGAGGATTCCAATTTGAGGTATCGACTATAGTTTTAGTGTTTACTGGCAAGTTTCTTGTTTTATCTAATATAGATCTTCCTCTTCTGCCATATATTCTTTGATATGTAATGTTACCTTCCCTTTCTGCTTTCTGCTAAATTTTCCTGTATCCATTCTGTCTATATAACCAAAACTTTTAGAAGGTTCCTGAAACTTGATGCTTTGGGCTCACCGATTTTTATTTCAGTGATGCCTATTCTCTGAGCATAATGATCCAGTTTTTCTTATCTCTGCCTTATCAATTTATGATTAGCAGCTGTATTTATCAATGGATCCCAATTTTTTATCCCATGTTCCTGGCCTCTGTTGCCTCAGATGTTGTTCTGTGCAGTGGATTGATCATGTTCTTTCTAGACTGACTCGGCTTCTCCTTCATCTCCTTCTCTTCTAGCTCTATGACAACATGTCCAACAGCTGCCATGATAAAGTAATTTTTAAGTATCAAGAAGAATTCATTAGAAAATAAAATGGGGAAGGGATTAAAATTAAATTAAAAATATTCAAAATGGGAGGGTGCAAGAACTGATTAATAAAATAAAGGTGTAACACTCAGGGATTTGTCTGAAGGGAAATATTCCCAATTAAGAACATGGAGATGGGGTAATTTCATTAATACCTTTCCTTCACTGCAGCAGCCCAGAGAGTGAAGGGGAGAAAAAATAGCACCAATGAGGAATTGCTTCCTTACCTAGGTGTAAACTGTATATAATATTGAATCTACTCCACCAGCTTTATTTCTATTATCATTGGTTCTCACAGTCCCTCTGAATACAGGTGCTGAGGAATAAAGAAGTCGCTCTAAGAGTGTATCTTCCTTAAAATGGAGAATCTGTCCACTTTGCTCAACATCTCCCCACCTTATTCTCCAAATTCTCCACTCACAAATTCCAATCACTTTCCATAACATAGCTTCCAAAGACTCCCCTCCTCCAAATATCTATTGCTGTCCATTGTGATATTGTGTCTTGGAAGGTGGATTATAGTTATACATCCCTTTCTAGCTTCATTTCGACAGATAATTTGGCAAAGATGCCATTAAGGAAAAAAAAAAAAAAGCTAAGCAGTGCAAGTGTAGATCTTTCTCTGAGACTCATTTCAGATGGACACTGAATCATTAAATAATTATTCTTTTGCTGCAGACTACATACCGGCAGATGGCAGCATAGTAGAAGAACTGGGCTAGAAAAGCACTGCAATAAGCTATTATGAAGTCCACAGAATGAAATTTGCAGCCCACTGACATCACAAGATCAACAGATGATATGGAGAGCTGTGCACGGAAACATGGAGCTGCATTGGGCTCAAAGAGGAGTTTTAGCAAGGAGGCTACCCTAGAAAGGGATGCCCTGGCTATGCATGTTCCTTGGTCACGCATGTTCTCCATATACCAGTCCTCTCCTTATGAGTTCCTTGGTCAGGAGTATTCTCTAATTTCCTGCTTCCACCACTTATAGGAGAATAATACCCTTGTGTGGATGAGAAGAACTCTCCTTGTCATTCATTTTGCCATGCTGTTTATGTTTAGTTAAGTGTCTTCAACTTTTAACTATTGTATTTTCTGGATGGTAAAAGAAACATGATCAAAGGTTTATGAGCTGTGGTTTTGAATTGATCTTGACCCAGAGAACCAACAAGCTGGGATCACTTCAGGAGATATGTAATTGAGAGAAACCTCAATTATGGGCTACATTGATTTTAAAAACAAACAAACAAACTATAGTATGTATAAACTATACTGATAAAAGAATTTCATAGCCATAAAAGAACTAAGTTGATATGAACCCAGGCTAGGAGTCATGAAACCTGAATTTAGTTCCAGCATTGTTAATGACTATTTATGTATTTCTGACCAAGTTAATTCATCTCTTTGGGCCTCAGTTTTTTCATTTATTCATTAAATTACTTTTAAGAATCCTTAATATTTTTTTTCTTCCCCTCTCCCTCATGATTCTACCACAAAATTGCTATTATCTTGTTGTTTTAGATTCTTTGTCACTCCATTTGGGGTTTCTTGGCAAAGATACTGGAGTGGTTTGCCATTCCCTTCTCCAGCTCATTTTACAGATGAGGAAACTGAGGCAAACAGTGAATGTAGCATTTAAGAAGATGAATCCTCCAGATTTTAGGCCCAGTCCTCTATCCACTGTACCGTATAGCTGCCCCAAAGTACAGAATTACCAGTGATAATCTTTGGTAATCTCAAAGAGCTACCAGATTGGAATCATTGAGTAAAACCTTTGGGAAATCTACCTAAAACAACACAATTCAATTCGATTCAACTCCTATAAAGTTCCTTCTGCCCTGGTGCTTGGGAATACACAGAATTTAGATAAAACATTGGAGCTTATAGAGCTAATAGCCTAGTTGGGGAATAAGGCATATAAGGAAATGACAGTACTAAGTGTGTAAAGGTGGAACAAGACATATGAGAGTCCCAGAAAAAAATCTGCTGTGTTCAGAAATCTGTATTGCTATGAAAATGCCTGAAACCCTCTTTTGCCTCATGTTGCCTCCTAGTTTCCCTAAAGTTTCCCTTCAAGACTCAGCTAAAATCTTACTTTCTTTGTGTGAGAATTAGATTAAGTCTACACTGCCCATCTTTAGATTTAATCACCAAAGGTGAGAGCACCTCCAGTTTTGGGAGGTCCATAACCCACATGTGCTAGAGTAGGTGACGAATCAGAATCGACTGACCTCCCCCTAGGCAGTCCTAAGAGAAGTGTCTGTTGTGATTGGACACACAAACTAGGAGAAGAGGCACAGGAAGTGATGCATAAGTGACCCCTTTAAAAGGAGAAGGTCTTCTGCTGGAGACAGTCTTTTGGTGAAGGGGCGGCTGGTGAAGGAGCTCTTCTGGTCCCAGGAGGAGTGCTGGCTGGAACACTGAGACCTTGGTGAAACTGCTTTCAATATCTTCTTTAGAAGTCCATGTGGTGAGTTTAAAGACTGAATCTTCCTGAACTTCTCTTAAGGAACTTCCCCTTAATAGAGACTCTATGAATGAAGCTTTGCTTCATTCACCTCTGGGCCTCTGTCCCTCTGACTCTTGGCTGAGGGTGAATTAGATCTACCTGGATTAATTAGAGGATCATAGTAATTTACCTACTGTGTTAGATTCTTATTTCCTTATCTCCTCTCTCTCTTCTCAATTGTAAATAAACTTCCATAAAAATCAATTTTGACTTGAGATTATTCTTAATTGAGGATTGATAATTGTTCAATCCTCTGGCGACCAATCTTAATTATATTTGACCCCAAACCCTTTTTTCCCCCCTTACATTTAGGAAACTTTTCCTGATTCCCTTTAATACTAGCATTCTGTCTGATGGGCATTTACAATTAATCCTCTCTATAGTTTGTTTGTACAGAGGTGTTTGCATATCATCCTCTCCACAGAGCCTGCCTTTTATGAGATACTTGATGTTTATTGATGGACTTGACTTACTGATTTCTAGCCTTTCCTCTCTCTACACATCTCTAGGCTTGTTGGGATTGATAAAATGTAATTATTTATTGAAATAGTCATAATAAAATAAGAGAAAAATAAAAATTTCAATTCAATTATATACAATCAAAATACCTTGCTGAATCTATGACTGCATTAGTTTGTATGCTCTTTCCAATAATGTATATGAAAATCCTCATCATATGAGACGCAGGTCCTTGTTTGCTTATAAATCTTTGACCTTGATACTTGCTACTAATGAGTGACTAAAGAAGCCTGATATTTCAAGGGACTGTACTCAGCTGGTTCTTTCTTCATATACTCACATATCAAGAGTAATCTATTAATCCACAAACTTTTATTCACTGAACTTATCACTTTCAGGGAAGTATAAAGGAGTATGTAGCACAGATGGAATGCTAGATATAGAATGAGGAAGACAGACTCAATGGACTTTGAATATACTTAAATTCTCTGATCCACCATATGGGGATAATAATACTAGGAGTAGTACCAACCCTATAAGAGTGTTGTGAGGCTTGAATGATGTATGTAAAGTACATATTATTATTATCTGAATGTTATTTTTGAGTTGATTTTAATTCAATAAACTAAAAAGCATTTATTAAGCATTTTATTTTTTAAACCCTTATCTTTTGTCTTTTTATTAATTCTAAGATAGAAGAGCAGCAAGGGCAAGGGAATCAGGGTTAAGTGACTTACCCAGGGTCACATAGCTTGGAAGTGTTTGAGGTTATATATTTGAACCCAAGTCTTCCCAACTCCAAACCTGGTGCTCTATCCACTGAGCCACCTACCTGCCACTATTAGGAACTTTTTTATACACCAGGAACTGTGTTTATTCTACCTAAAGAATTAGAATTAAAAATCCCATCTCCTCTCTCACCCTTTTCTCAACACAGTAGGTTGAGGTTCTGATAGATTATCCATGAACAAACCTCTTGGAACAAATGAAAGCATATGTTTCATGGGGAAATTTACCTTTGATACTTCTAAGGACTAGCACTCTAGAGAACTCCTTAAATGATCAGAGCCCTCCTGAAAGTAATCTCTCTTCTTCTTACAAAGGTGTTTGTGTAAAGGGATCAGAAACTCCCTGTGGATTTCATTTCGGAGGCCGGGTAGGTATAGACTGGTAAATGTTTAACATTTGGCTCTCTGAAAAATAAAATGTGAGATACTTTGAAGCTTAATCAGCATTACTGACATTTTCTCCATCACTTTATTAAGTAAAATAATAAATTGAGTAATAATTATTGAGTAAAAATAATAAATTAAGTAAAATAAATAAATTGATTCAGATTGTAGCTTGCCAATTTCTAAGGTGGAAAATTTAACCATTTGTTCTAGCCTGATTCTATCTGGTTCTAGCACACCCCTTTGAGGAGTATAGTTGGAATTTGTGATAGGATTGGTTCTGACTTCTAAGTTTTTTCTTCAATAGACCATAGCTTTGAAATAACCAAATGGAAGTTTATCATAAAATGAACTTAAGATTAAAAAAAAAAAAGGATCAGAAAAATATCAGTGCTTAGGGGAACTGAAGTCACTGCAGTGTGGAATTTTTCCTGTGACCTTTACATCTCTAATTCCAGTATCTGTAGCCCCTAGCCTTTTATCATCACATATGCTTTCTCTCACTGCCAGGGAAGTTAGCAATTTAACTTTGTCCCAAAGTCACATTTCTTGTGGGTGCTATGGATTTGAAGTTAAGGAATCAGGAGAAGAGATAAGACAGCACCTCCCAAGGGCTGAAAATTCCCAAGAATTAAAACAGGGTCACAGGTTATCTTTCAGAGTGTTTCCTGTGTGCCCTTTGGACTCAGCTATTCAAAATGGGCACCAAACACATTCTCTCTTCCTACTAAACAAATATATTTCCTACTTATCATTTTTGCTACCTCCACATTGATTCACTGAAAAAAAACCCTGAAATTTCTAAATGACAATAGTACAGGGATTTGAGGGGAAGGAAGGGCAGGACTATCACATTTTATTTTGGAGAATAGAGGGCTAGTGCCAGAATTAATTCTGGATTCAAGTCCTCTCTCTGATACCTACTAAATTACCTGTCTATGGGCAAGTTACTTAGCCTTTCAAGTACTGCTCTTCCCTGGTAGAGGGTTTTTCACAATGGGAGTTCATTTTTCTGATGAAATTATAGGTCTGGGCCAAAATTTTTTAAAGTATGTTATGTTTATAAGCATGTGTACATACAATGTAGTTAGGCGGCACAGAGGAGAGAGCACCTGGAACACTAAAGACACTTTTAAGAGGAAGTTTAGGTATAGAGTCAGGCCTGGAGTCAAGAAGACTCATCTTTCTGAGTTCAAATCTCGCCTCAGATATTTACTAGCCGTGTAACCCTGTTGGCCTCAGTTTCCTCATCTGTAAAATGATCTGGAGAAGAAAATGGCAAATCTTTCCAGTATCTCTGCCAAGAAAACCCAAATAAGGTCCTGAAGAGTCAAACACAACTCCTCTCTTAATACACAGGCATTTTTCCTCACTGTAAAACAAGTCGTTTGCCACATGGGGTTTTTCTTTTCTTCAGTGGAGCACACATGCAGTTTCTCAAAAATCATCTCCTATAAATACTGGTCCGAATGCTGATGTGAAATTTTGCCCAAGTTCCCCTCTCCAACACTTGCTTTTTAATCAAGAAAATGTTCTCTTTAAGAAGCTGGTTGAGATGGAGAAAAAGAACAGTCTGTAGGTGTATGTTTGTGCTAATTTGCTATACAATTAAATCCAGTTATAGGTCAATAAAAGCAGTCCTTTGATCTATTGCCACAAGGGATTCCCTGTAAATACATTTCTTGATAAGGGAGTTAAAACTAAGCACACTTTGCAAACAGTGTACTGGGTCACTGGTAAGCCTGTGATCAGTGACTGATGTGGCTCTAGCCAGCTTTTTATTTTCATAAGAATTTATAGTTTTTAGTCAGTTTTAGATGTACTCATGGAAAGAGCAAAGACAGAACAATAACTTTTCAAGTAAATAGCACCAAAATCCGGCATAGGCAAGCTCAGATTAGACATGTATCTACTTTTTAATTTTGCAAATATTTATCAAGTTTGTACACCAAAAGGTCTATAAGTATATCATGTAGCCCCATCCTCAAAGAGGGTGACAATCTTGTTATTTAGAAAAGGGGGAAATTACCCCTTATTTACTATTTCTATCTTTAAAAAAATACAATCAGTGAGGGAATTCCTCTAAGTGTTCTTGCAAGGACAATGTCAGACTCCATGCCATTTTAGAGAAAAACAATATAGCAAAATTGGCAACGGGAAATAGCCTTCCTTTATGGTAACTGAATTGATTTTCACTGGTTGGGTGTTCTGTTGTTTTCAGTTGTGTCTGACTCTTTATGACTCCATTTGGGTATTTATTGGCAAAGATATAGGAGTAGTGTCTGAGGTCAAATTTGAACTCAGGAAAGTAATCCTTTCTGATACCAGCCCTGTTGCACCACCTACATGCTCTTACAACTAAGATTATTGGGGGCGACTGGTTGGCTCAGTGGATTGAGAGAAGAGAGGTCTTAGGTTCAAATCTGGCCTCAGACACTTACTAACTGTGTGATCCTGGGCAAGTCACTTAACCCCATTACCTAGCCCTTACCACTCTTCTGCCTTAGAGCCAATACACAGTATTGATTCTAAATTGGAAGGTAAAATATTTTAAAAAATAATTAACTAAATTAAAAAATTTAAATTTAAAATTTATTATTTAAATACACAACCAAATAAATAAATAAATGGAAATTATTGTTAAATTTAAAAATTTTAAAAATTAAAAGGATTATTAAAAACTGTCAAGTCCAGCATTTTGACAATAGCTTCCTCTCTTATTACCGTGACTCAGGTTTTTCCTCCCAAGGTTATCCAATTCAATAAATAGGTTTTTTTTGTTTGTTTTTTCTTTTTAGGAACTCATAGGAATGCAAAACAAATTTCAGCACTAGTCATGCCCAGAAACAATTTCTCTTATTCTGCATTTTGAGTACTGAATTCTCTCTTAGGAGATGGGTAAAACACTTCATTAGTCCTCTGGAATCCTAATTAATTATGAAAATTCCTAATTCTTTCAAAGCTGTTTGTCTTTGCCATATTATATTCATTATATAAATTGTTCTCCTGGTTCTGCTCACTCCACTCTGTATTAATTCATACAAGTCTTCCCAAGTTTCTTTTAAACCATCTCCTTCAGCATAGGGCAGCTAAATGATATAGTAGATAGAGTTCTTGGGTTTAGAATCAGGAAAATTTAAGTTCAAATTTGGCTTTAGACATGTGATAGCTGTGTGACCCTGGGCAAGTTCACTTACCTCTCCTTGTCTCAGGTTCCTCAACTGTAAAATGGGGATAATAATAGTACCGATTCCCAGGACTGTTGTGAAGATGAAATGAGATAATTGTAAAGTATTTAGTGAACTGCTTGATCATTGTTGGTGCTCAATAAATGCTTTTTTTCTCCCTCTCCTGATGACTTGTTTCAGAAGTATCCTAGAGTCACTGGATTCTCTTTGGTCTGTTTGAATTTTCAGAGGGTTTGCTCCTTGGGTATGGTTTTGTAACTAATGCCAAGCTATTATTCCCTTTCCAATTCTTTTTTCTACAACTCTCATTTCTTTTCCAATTTTCCCCTCAAGGGTTCTCATTCCATTTATAAAATATTTTAAATTGTTTAAACATTTTTTTTACTTCCTCTCTTCTATGAATTCTAGTTTAGTTTTTGCCCAAGATGGGTTTGTCTCTGAAGCTTTGCTTGTAGATATTTTAGAATAATTTTCTTCCTCTTAAGTCTATGCTGGTCTTTTGATAGCTTTCTCTGGGATAGGGACTGTTGTTAGGATAGGATGGGATAGAATAGCTGTCTTACAATAGTGTCTCAGGAACAGATTCATTGCCCTCACAGTGCTTTGACATAGGGCAAAGTCTGATTTCTGTCCCTCTGGTGTGAGCTTCTCAACTTACTGACCTGGGTTTGGGTCTCAACCACAATAACCTGCTGGTGGTCTCTGCTTCTATCAACCAGCTGGAAAGCTCTTGGGATTCAGACAGAATTATAGGTTTGGTCTGAGATTCCTGCCCTGATTATTTCATTTCTTCCTCTAACCAGGGCTAGAGGCATGAACTGAGCCACTCTGCCTCTGTCTGCTGCTAAACTTCTATTCACAACGCATTGTTCAGAGTCTCTTTACTGGGATATGCCGCTCCTGGTGCAAGTCCCCTTCTCAGTCAGCCTTGGATTTGTGACATAGAACTGGGTAGTGGGTGATAAAGCTACAAATCAGCAGCCATCCTCATTATGCTTTGGCATGTTCCAATATGAATCTAGGGTCTCCTCTTGCTCTGTTGCACAGTTTATCCCTATGTTTGAATTCTTCATGCTCCCGAAATGACTCTGTCCCATGTCTGCAGATCTTTCTGTCTCTCTATGTCAACCTGGGCTGAATCAATGACTCACTGGCTTTTTCTTGGATTTCCTCTTCAGGATCTGATCTAGTGCATTTTCTAAGTTTGTTGGGAGGATTTTTTTGTGCATGATGGAGGATGAGGGGGAGGACCTTGCTGATTATATCTTCTTACCCCACCATCTTGGCTCTATTCCACAAACATTTGTTAAGTTCTTTCTCTCTTTCCCCTGCCTCTCTCCTTTCTCTCTTCTGACTCTTCTTCCTCTTCCTCCTTTTATCTTTTTCTCTTCCTCTCCTTCCCTCCTCCTCTCTTTCTCCACATATTATTGAATATGGGTAAAAAGGACAAAATGAAAGAATTGATACCTGTCCTCAACTATCTTACCCAACATGTGAAAAGATATGTATACATATGACAATTTGAGGGAAAAAAAGAGTATTAACAATGAAGGGTTCAGGAAAGGCTTTCCATGTAATCTTTTTTGCTGCCAGAATGAAAAGCACTACTTCTTTTAATTTCACTCTCCTTCCCAAGAATTTGTCTACCACAATAATTCTTCATGTTCTGCCTGGTTTTCAAAGCCCTCCACAATTTAGCTTGGTACTACCAATGAAATGTTATTCTCATTAATCTCCATCAGGGACTCTGCACCGGGGAGATCTATTCCTCACCAAACTCAGAACAGACACACACTTCCTTCTTATGAAGCTCCAACTTCTATGCCTTATGCTCTTCCTCTTACCTTGAATATGCATAAAAACAAAGATTTATTTAAAAATATATGGATACCTAACTTTAAGCAAAGCTCTATGGGTGATACATAGAATTTTAAAGACATGGCACAAAGACCTAGAAATAGGAGAGCCCAAAACATGTTAGAAAGTAGGACTTAGACAAATGTGATAGAAAGAGAGGGTTCAGGAGGGCAAGTATGATTTGGCCAGTGGGGAAGACATTGGTATCTTGTTTTTGTATCACAGAAGAAACAAAAACCAGATTGCTTAAGGTAAAGGAAAGAGGATATGATAAGGAAGTGGTCTCTATCAGACCACCAACTAGAAATGTTTGTCAGTGATAGAAAGATCCATAAGCCTAGAAATACAAGTTGAGGCCAGACTCTAGAGGGACTTGAACACCAGTCTAAGAAATGTAGATTTTCTTTTGTGGGCAATAGGGAGCCATTGATGTTTTTTGAACAAGGTAATTGTTGTGATGGTGACATGATATAATCAAAACAATGATTGAGGAAGATCAACCTGGCATCAGTTTGTGGGACAGATTAAAGAGAGGAAGAATGAATGACAGATAAAGCACATAGAGTAAGCATTTTTCCATTTATTCATTCAAGTCAACAAACATGTATTAAGTGCCTATTGTGTACTAGGCACTGTACTTAGTACCAGGAGTACAAAGAAAGGCAAGGTCAGTCCATGTCCTCAAGGAGCCTCTAATGGGGAAATAATACGCAAACCACCTTGAACATACAGAATGTTTGAAGGATGAATGGGAGATGATGTCATAGGAGGGCACTAGCTTATAAAAAAGCAGAGGGAGATTTCTTGCAGAAGTCAGGTTTAGGTTAAGTTTTGAGGCTAAAGCGAGAAAGTAGAGAAGAAGGCAAGGATCCCAGGCTTTCATTCACTCATTCATTCACTCATTCACTCTTTCATTCATACAAGTTCAAAGGTTATTTCAGAAGTTCAGGCTAAAAGTCTGAGCTAGGGTGATGATAGTGAGGATGAAAATGAAGAGGCTGATGGATATGAGAGATTCTCTGAAGGCAGAATTGGCAATAATTGGTGAGTGGTTGGTTATTGAAAAGGGAAGCAGAGGGAAGATGACCCCAATGTATATAATATCATAGGAAAGTAAGGATTGGAACTATTTTGGAGGGGAAGAAAAGAAGTAGGGAAGATGGTGTAGTGGGAAAAACACTATATCTATAGTCAGAGAAACTAGGTTCAAATCTGAGCTCTGCCTCTTACTATGATCTTGGTCAAATCACATTTTAAGGCCTCAGTTTCTTCAACTATAAAATGGGGTAGGTTGGACTATAGATAATTTCTATTATCTCTTTTAGCTCTAAATCTGTCTTCTGTTGGCATGCTAGGAGATCAGGATATAGGAAATGAATCGAAGCATTACCTTAGAGTGCCCTTTAGGGCATGCTCAACAAGCATTCCAGGCAAATGTGAAGGAGGATTCTTTCTTTCCCACTTTAGAACATGTACAGTTATCCTCTAATTATTTATTGTCACCAAGCATAGCTCAAGAGTTCCTACTATATGGAGATAAAAATGAACGATCAGAACCTTTTACTTGATGGGTTGTGTGGCAAATGGCTGTCCCCATCATGTAGCATGAGAGTATCCTTGCATAGACTAAAAGGACATCTCCACTCTTCTCCAAAAGAGATTTTTTAATTCTTCCTAGGAAAAGAAGTCATTTAGTAAGGGGTACATAGAGGTATCAGATATAGACTACTCATCAAAGAAGTTTAGAATCCAAGACCTCTAGATCTAAGACCAATGTGCTTTCCACAATACTACTTTGGAAGATATTGGAGTTTGTACAATTATTGGAAATTCATGTCCCAGTGGAACCCAAAAGAAGACAGGATTGCCAATACAGGTGGAAGGATTGACCTTGTAATGGAAAAGAAAGGATATCTCATCCTTTGAGGCAGAAAGAAAGAAAAGGTATTAAAAAGAGGGAGAGGAAGGGAGATGTGGAATCCTGTGCTTTATTATCACAATCTGTCCTTCTCTATGTTTCTTTCCTTTACTATGAACTTGATAAGCATTAACAAACATTTCCACATTCAAAGAATAAATATATATATATTTCAAATTTAGCATAGTAGTTTCTTTTTTTTGAAAAAAATTTTCATTTAAAAATGTTTTCTATATGATCAATCATGTAGTTCAATGGTGATATGATTCGAGTTTTGAAGCTAAAAGATCACTCCACTGCAAATATGAACAACATGGAAAAAGGTTTTGAACAATGACATATGCATAATCCAGTGGAATTGGCCATCAGCTCCAAGAGGGGGAGGAATGGAAGAGGGGTGGGAAAAATCATGAATCATGGAACCATGGAAAAACATTCTAAAGAAACAAAAAAAGATTAAAAAATGTTTTCTTAGCCCCCTAGAGATTATAATAGATATCTATGCCCCTGAATCTCCCCACCAGCTCTAACATCAACTTTTTTAAGGTTGCTCCCTGATCTGACTTTCCCTTTCCTAAGATCTTCCCAGGCCTTTCATTCTACAAGCCCTCCCAGCCATGGCATTCCATTAACACAGGAGTTTCAACATTGCTTTGCTTGTCTGGGTCCCATTCTACATTTGCTTTTGCTTTCTTATTTATATTTTTAAGTGATTCATCAATGTTCTTTTTCTTTCTTTTTCTTCTTGATATGATTATCATTAACCCTACTTCTCTTCAAAACCCTCCTATTCAACAAGAAACTAAAAAAACTTAAAAACACTTTTTCACTCTTTTCCACTCCTACCCCCTCCCCAAGAAGATAAGCTTGTACACAGGTTGACACATATTATCACATAATATGCATTTCCCTGTTTGTCACATTGTGAAACAAGGCATGTATTACTTACACTAGAGAAAAAAATCCACCTCCTATATACTTCTATTTTATTCAAACCCTACCTAGCCTTCAGGGCCAAGCGCACATCCCACCTTCTTAATGAAGCATTTAATTCTAATATACAATGAACTCCAGTTTTTTTTTTTTTTTTGTTTTTGTCTTTTTTTTTTTTTAACCCTTAACTTCTGTGTATTGGCTCATAGGTGGAAGAGTGGCGAGGGTAGGCAATGGGGGTCAAGTGACTTGCCCAGGGTCACACAGCTGGGAAGTGTCTGAGGTCAGATTTGAACCTAGGATCTCCCGTCTCTAGGCCTGACTCTCAATCCACTGAGCTACCCAGCTGCCCCTGAACTCTAGTTTTATGAAGATTCATCTGGGCCACTCAGACTGCCATGAAGCTGAGGCTGGTTGCAAAGTCTCTCGCACCAACAGGTTGGAAAATGGTCATGGGCTGTATAATTGTCTTCCAAAGACAAGCAATACTAAGTTTGGAGATGGACTCAAAATTAATTCATAGAGGTGTTGAAATCTGCTTCAAGGGGGAAAGCATCTGATACAGTTCACAATTTCTACACACACATGGACACCCATATTCACTATTTCCAATATGGCTGATCTTCTGTGGGCTTCCTCATTGTCTCCACAAACTCCTCCTTCTATAAGATCACATCAACTTAAAATACACACTTTCCTGGTACCTCTGGGGTCCTTCCCTCCCACCAACTGGAGAGAATTTGAGGCTAAACATCAGAGGTCCTTACAGATCCTCTGTTTAAGGAGGGGACTCTCAGCAACCAACTCATCATTTCTCAACATTGGTGGAATGTGTCATGCCCCATGCCAGGGTACCCTATCTCTCTCATTCCTCCTACTTTTCTGCTTTTTATGTGTTGCCTTCCCCCTGCGTTGTAAGGGCAGGGACTCTCTTTTGCCTTAATTTGTATTGCCAGTACTTAAGACGATGCCTTTGTATAAATCAGTGGTTCCCAAACTTTTTTGGCCTACCACCCCCTTTCCAGAAAAAATATTACTTAGCCCCCTAGAGATTAATTTTTAAAAATTTTAATAGCAATTAATAAGAAAGCTAAATGTACCTGTGGCCATCACCACCCTCCTGGATCGCTGCAGCACCCACCAGGGGGTGGTAGCACCCACTTTGGGAATCACTGGTATAAATGGAGATTTTGAACCTTTGGACTCCATTCCCCACAAGTCCCTTAGTATTTCTCAAAATTCCCTTTAATCTCTCCTGTGCCTCCATGTTTGCGTGGTCACATTATTGCTTTATAAGTTCTCTAGCTCCTTCTTCTTCCTCTCTTCTTCACAAGTGCAGCTGAACTAAGTTTAGCACCTATTCATTCTATTTTTTATGTTACTTTATTATTAATAAAACTTTAAAAAATATAATACATTAGTTATTGTATATTAATTTTCATCTTTACACCTTGCACATAAGCAGTTAATAAATATTTATTGACTGACATGTCCACATTGTGGCCAATCTTCTGGTGATGAGACTCCCCACCAAAACTTAGGTTGATTGGTCCAACAATAGCAGTTATGTGACCTGTACTTATTGGTTCTCCATCTTGGTAGGACCTGTCAGAACTTGTTCTGTACTAGCATGGCTTCTGGGAACCAAAGGTCATCTCCATGGATTATTGAGATGCCATAGGAGGAATTTAGTGGAAGAAATAACAGGATATTTTTAAAAATAGAGGTCTTAGGTTTAGGAGTGTATCTAATTTGCAAAATTGGTGTTGTTTGTGCACTTGGTTGCTGTTTTTCATTTTGTAAATGCAATAGGCTTATTCAACTTACTTACAGCTAAAATTGCCCAGATCTGGATAAAATTGGCTGTCACCATGGTAGCAGAGAATTTATATCAAGGAGTTTGAAGCTTATTATTTTCTTTAAATACTTTTCAATTATTTAGTCCTGGGGAGGTCCTGGAGACATGGCATGTACTGAGATTCGCAACACATGAATAGAATGCTTGGTCATTCATAGTTGAAAAGGGGAATAATGGAGCAGACACAGGACCATACAAAGGGTTTAGTGGAGTGAAGGAAGAATAGAACTAGATGGCCTTGGTTTATGTGGTTAAAAACATAATTAGTACTAAGAGAACACTAAGAAACATAGTCTTGGGGCAGCTGGGTGGTTCAGTGGATTGAGAACGATACCTGGAGATAGAGGTCCTGAGTTCAAATCTGATGAGCTGTGTGACTCTGGACAAGTCACTTCACCTCTATTTTTTTTTTATCCTGGGACTCCATTCTAGGAGCATAGGGCCACAACCAGTAGGCAATGGTCACACAGTCGCTCAGGGTCACCCAGCTGGGAAGTGTCTGAGGCCGGGTTTGAACCTAGGACCTCTCGTCTCTTGGCCTGGCTCTCAATCCACTGAGCTAGCCCAGCTGCCCCTACTTTAGGTTGCAGTTTCTTTAGCAGATGTATTTTTTTTTACAGGGTGGGGTTGCTAGCCCCACGCCCAACCCTCCTCCTTTTTCATCCAGGCTAGGGACCGTCCTTGGCCCAGGAGTGGTAAGGGTGGGCAATAGGGGTCAAGTGACTTGCCCATTGCTTATTGATTTTTCTGCCTTGGAACCAACACATAGTATTGATTCTAAGACAGAAGGTAAGAGTTTTTAAAAAAGAAAAGAAATATACTAGTCCAAGAATCATTTGGGATTGGCCTGAAAACCAGGTCCTGTATTAGAACAGACAAGCAGGCCCTCCTAATTATTTCCCACCTGTGAAATAAATCACTGGAAAAGGGACAGGAAAAACATTTATTAAGCACCCACAATATACCAGCTAATAAATGCTTTTCCTCTCCCACTTCCAGTAATTTGTTTCATAGGTATGAAATATATTCTTGCTAAATGGAAGCTAATCTCTGTTGCTTCATTGATGTCAATACTATCAATTGGCACTTTCGAATTGTGGTGATGGAGAAGACTTTTGAGAGCCCCTTACACAGCAAGGAGATCAAAATCAATCAGTACTAATTCAGAGTATTCTCTGGAAGGTCAAATAATGAAACTGAAGCAGTACTTTGGCTACATGATGGGAAACCATTGGAAAAGATCCTGTTGTTGTGAAAGTTTAAAGGCAAAAGGAAAAGGGCATAGTAGAGTAGAATAGAGAGTGTCAAGCTACAAACTGGAAACTTGTATAGACTTCAAAAAATAATGGTGGATAGAAAGACATGGGATGCCATGGTTTACAGAATCACAGAGAGTCAGACACCACTGAACAACAACAGTAAAGACAAGTGTCTGGTGGTGAATTCAAACGGGTTTTCCTGACTCTATGCCTCTATACTACAACCTCATTTTCTCATTGCATAGCTCCAATGGGTAGAAATTATGATGAGGTCTAATGTTAGGAAAAAACTTCCTAAGAACCAGAGGTAACCAAAAACAGAATGGGATATCTCAATGAAGGTTAAAGGCTTTTCCTCCCTAGAGGTCTTCCAGCTAAGGTTAGATGATTATTTGTGAGGGATGTTAATGATGATGGTGGTGGTGGTGGTGGTGATGGTGATGAGAATAGCTAGGATTTACATTGTGCTTTAAAGTTTGCAAGGTGCTTTACAAACATAATCTCATTTTATCCTTACAACAACTTTGGGAGGTAGGTCCTAATATCATAATGAGGTATGGATTGGCTTCTAGATAGCTTCCTGGATTATTTCCTACAGTTAAAAAGTTCTGCGATTCTGTGATCATTTGAGAATGGTGTCCACATACTTCTCTCAAAATTTAATTTTTGGGGTGTCTTATTAAAGATGGTTATGGTAAGAGTTGCCCTTGAAAATTTCTAGTTTCTTTTCTCCTTTTTTTGAGGCAGTGTCATATTGCAGAAAGCACATTAGTCTTAGAGCTAGAGGTCTTGGATTCTCATCCTAGTTCTTCCTCATACTTACTGAATTTGGGAGAAGCATCTTCATCTCTCTGAGCCTTTGCCTCCTTCTCGTTTGCAAAGTGGCTATTTATACTAGAATTGTGAGAAAAACACCTTGCCAGTCTTAGAGAACTATATAAATGTAAGCTACTATTATGTGGTCATGATGGAACAGTGGAAATAAAACTGAGCCAGTAAACACACATTAAAGTCCAGACTCTGACACTTACTATTTAGGTAGCCCTTAGCTTAGTACTTGGTCTCTATGGATTGCACTTTGTAGAACGGAGATGATGGTATTATTGCTCCTTACCTCCTAGGATGGTTATGGGGGGAAATGTTTTATATGCCTTATATCTGAGAACAGTTATCTGCTATTTTGTTTCATTTTTTAATCTCAGGTCTATGCTGATCTCTTTGGCAAATAGTTCCCTCTTATTGTTTGGAGCCCATATTAATTTTTTTAGGGTCTCTTAGTGACCTTTGATATAGTTGATTATGATAAACTACTACAATCTTTTAAAGGAGTGGAGGAAATTGTTGCTTTATTATCTTGGAGAAAACCTATAAACCGATAACTGAGGCCTATTCCCATACTCTGATAATGTCTCTTTGATGGAACATTCCCCACCACAGCCTTGCTCAGAGGGTGCTGGATGCCTTTCAAGACACAGTGAAATCTATTATGCAATAATCATTCCTCTGATAATACCCAGTCTATTGGGCAAATAAATTCCTTTGTGTCTTAGTTTTTTCACCTATAAGATATGGGGGTCAAATTAGATGATTTGAAATTTCCCTTCCAGCTATAATAACCTAGGAGTCTGTGATATGCTCTGTTGCCCCTCATCTCTTGAGCAAGATTTCCTTTTTGCACCCCTTTTTGTCTCCCTTTTATGGTCATTTATCTGCATGTTCTTGGAGGTCCTTATAGGGGAGTATTCATATATCTTTTATCAAAGATTCCTGTCTCTCATCAACCTTTATGAGGGACGCATTTGAAGCAAAAAAGAGGAAGGGAATAGCAACCTGTCTAGCCAAATAAGTCAGCCCTAGATAGACGAAAGATGTGGCAGTCAGATCATGCTCACATTTCTATAACTATTGCATGTAATGAGCCATCTAATCTTATGTGGAGGAAAGGAAAGAGCAGTGGATCTGAAGTCAGAGGATCTGAGTTCAAGTCCAGCCCAAAAACTAATTTCTTATTAGACCTTGGACAGCTCACTTAGTTTCTTTGGGCTTTACTTTCTTCATCTGTAAAATGATAGAGTGGAACTAGGTGACCTCTAAGATTTCTTCCAACTCTAAATCTATGCTCCTGTAACCTGAGTTTGAATTATGGCTTTGCTATTAACTAAGATTAATCCCTTAGAAAAAAATCACTTAACCTATTTAGGCCTCGGTTTCTTTATTTGTAAAATGAAGGGGCTGGACTGAGGTGACTTCTAAAATGCCTTCTAGCTCTAACTCCAACTTCTTATGATCCTAACTATTTTACTAATTAGTCAGAAAGGTTCATATTAATGTAAAATATTCTAATTATACATAATAGCTATTACTCAATTATTTATGCAGGAATGTACAAGGTCTGGTTTATACCAGCTGGGAATTAAAGGAATAAGATAACTACCTATCTACAGAGGAGGCAACAAGTCTACCTGAAATCACCCATGCAATAAATCACAATGAATCCAATGGGGCAGAAAGAAAATGAAATAGAATTCTTCTTGTTCTGATGCTGAGGAAATATTTCTCCAAACAGTATAACCACGTCTTGGCCAGCAAAGACTTTTATTCTGACTCTAGTTTTTTGACAAAAGCTTTAGGGAAGGCAAGTTCAGTTGTTGCTGTTGATATCTCAAGTAAGCCATCAGGAAAATTTGCTTTCAGCTCAAAGAGAAGGAACTTAATCCAAAGGGCACCTGCATTTTCAATTCTGAACTTCCCCATCTTTTTTTTAAGGCAAAATTTGACATTTTTGTGACAAACTTGAGGCTCTTTCTGTAATTTCTTGCTGTTGGAAAGGAGTAGGAGTCAGAGCTGTTCACCTCTAGTCAGACAAACTTGAACTAAATTCAGAGAAGAGGTAGGGTAAAAAAGTCACACAGAGGTTAGTATTTTTATACCTAATGTCCAATAATATTAGGTGGTGCAGTTAAGAGCTGGACCTGGAGTCAGGAAGACTTAACCTCAAATCCTGCTTCAGATACCTATCCACTGTGTGACCCAGGGTGAGTCAATTAAACCCAGCCTGACTCAGTTTCTTCAACTCTAAAATAGGGATAATAATAATGTGTTTATCACAGGATTGTTTTAAAGATCAAATCACATATTATTTGTAAAACACTTAGCACAGTGCCTGGCTCACAGTAGGTGCGTAAAAATGATTCTTCCCTTCTCCTTTTCTATTATTTAGCTTATGGTGATTACTTATTATTTACATATTATAGCACATTATAATGTTTCTGTTTTAACACATCATCTTTCCTCTTCAATCAAATGATAACTTGAAAGATGGACTGCTATGAAGGCCTCTTCTTTTCTCATTGCTTTTACCCTTTTATCAACTAATATTTAATTTAAGAACCAAAAAAAACCAACAATGCCTATAGCAGTAGGTACTTCCTTGGACCTTCCCAGAGTCTGAGAGATCAAAATGCATTCAAAAGCTAAAGAATGTTCTGCAACCTGAGCTGCTTTTCATTCTACCCACAGAAAGGAAAATTCTGTGAGGTGGAATTTTAACCATTTGAACCCCAGGCAAATGTTGGAAAGGAATGAATATCATCTTGCAAATATAAAGATAAAACCATAGAATTCTTTTGTATTAAAATATATCTGTAGGCAATTATAATTTGTGATCAAATGACTATTTTTTATAGGCTACAGTCCAAAAGTATGTTCTGTCTTTTGCAAAGATTCTTAATCTGTAGTCCATGAATGAGGTCTTTGGATAGATCTCACGGATAGATAATGAATTTAGGAAAGAAATTTCATCTTTATTTTCACCAACCACTAGCTGAAATGTAACAATTTTTCATTTATTTAAAAACATTATTATGAGAAGGAGTCCATGGACTTCACTAGACTACCAAAGGGGTCCATGATGGAAAACAGATTAAGAACTCATGGCCTATAGAGACTTAGTATTAAACCTATTAAAGGCATTGTATCTATTAGAAAAATTGAATCCAATTTTAGACGCATACTAACTGTGGAATCTGAATAAAAAACACCTGCTGAATCTTTCTGAGCCTCAGTTTCCCCATCTGTAAAATGGGAAGATACCCTGTAGGAAGCTTTTCATAAAATCCTAGGTTCATTCTTTCCTCTCACATTTGGTTATGTACCCCCATGAATTCTCTAAGACTAAAATGCAGAAGAGATGATAACCCATACTTCACTAGGTTTATCCTACATGTCCTCATCCAACCCTCTTCCTCTCCCCAAATGGAGATAATAATAGCTCTTATACCACAGAGATGTTGCAATGTGCTTGGTGAACGTCAAAGTGTATAGATATATGTTGTCATGCTCCCCCCACTAAACTCTTACCTTTTGTCTTAGAATTGATACTAAGTATTGGTTCTAAGGCCGACAAGTGGTAAGGGCTAGGCAATGAGGGTTAAGTGACTTGCCCAGGGTCACACAGTGAGGAAGTGTCTGAAATTATATTTGAACCCAGCACTTCCCATCTCTAGACTTGGTTCTCAATCCACTGAGCCATCCAGCTGTCCCCTGTGCTATGCTTTTTTTCAGATTTATGCTCTTTGGATGGAGGAAGTAATATGCCCCAGTGAGTAAGGACTAGACACAATGAAATGAGAAGTAGTGTACAATGGGAATGATGGGGGAAAATTCTGGAAAGGGTGTTATATGGCAGCCCTACACTATGGTGTGGCATAACAGACGTTCGACTTCACCTCCAAAACTAATGCCCATTAGAATCCTAGGAGTAGGCTCTTAGTAGCATCAGTTTCACTGATGATTCATAAAAATCTTTCTTTCAAAGCCATATCAGGCTTTGCATACTTGAAAGGCATGAGATTTTTGACTTCTTAAAAAGTTAGAAAACACTACCTAGATGCATGCACAAGCAAAAACTTTCAACCTATTTTAGTTTTCTCAATTGGGTTGGCAATTACTTGGCTTTTGTTTTTTCTCATTGACAGTCACTCAAGGGGTCAGAAAAAGTTGTATTGTTTTCCTTGAGCCTCATGAGCTAAACCTAGATACTGTTTATAATGTATTGTGGTGGATTGGACCCCAAGTCTTCCTAACTCTAAGCTTAGTAGCTTAGAGTTAGGAAGACTTGGGGTCCAATCCTACCTGAGACACTTAATAACTGTAGGATCCCAGGCAATACACTTAACCTTTTACTAAGCTTCATATTCCTTGTCTGTAAGATGGGAAGAATTGTATCTATAGCACAAGGTAGCTGATAACTAAATTTAAAAAATTAATGTACAGTGGAGTTCAGGTAGAAACGGCCCCAATATAAATTACAATCTGCTAATTCTTTCTTTTATAGTTAATGTTCTATGGACAAATATAGATATGCATATAAATACATGGAGGAGAGAGAGAGAGAAAGAGAGAGAGAGAGCTGGATAAAATTAAAATAACTACTTTTTGTTATTTTAGGATGTAAATTCATCCTCTGTAGCCTTACTGAAAGCATTCTTGGTACAATTTCCCTAACAAACCTGATGATAGGAATGATAGGTACCTTATCCTAAACCCACATGATTTTTATTTTTTTCTCTGCAAACTATATTTGAAAGTTTTTTTGTACCAGACAGCATGGAAATTATGAGCATTTGGTATGACAGTATCTACAAATATTATTCTTAAGTTTTTGTGGAATAGTGACATATATAGGTAATTCTGGGCAATAGTTTGTTTTGTAATAATTCTCTAATCCAAGTACATTTAATTGGTTGATTTCTCAAGGATTTTTTGAAGCTTATATTTGCAATATGTGGATTAGTCATCTAGTCATTGTTAGTCAGTCCTCAAAAGAAAGCAACTCTTAAAAGTATAATTTGAATCACTGTATCATTCATATCATATTATGTATTTGATAAGTGCTGAAATTTATAGCCTACAGTCTTGTTGCACAATTTCTATTGTTTCTTTTCATAATCTGCCTTGGTTCCTAAATTGAGGTTTATTTTTACATTATTTACTGTTGAAGTTTTATTACTTTTCTACAAATGAACATTTATGACTCGGCCTTTTGTTCAATGCCTTTTTGCTGAAATATTGTCATATGACTTCATGTGAATATCACCCAGAAGGGGCTTTTTGATTCCATTCTTGGACTATAGCTTTTTCATATGTTCTGTTCAGAAGTAAACTGCTTTCAGTTACATTCAATAAACGCAATGGAGTCTACATGTTATCTAACTTTTCTGTCATCAGTTTCATAAATATTATCTTCTCATATTTGTGTTGGGATTCAGACAGAAATGACTGAAGAACAAACCTCTATTCTGCTATTATTTTCATATATTCTTATGCAATCTTTTGCAAAGGTGGGTAAAATGTATTTTCTAGTAGAATAAAAATATTGTAATGTAAGTTCACCTTCTTTAGATTCACTAAAAACACATTTGGAATAACTCCAACATTATTACAGAATGATAGAGATGGTATACTCTCAACTGTTTTTTTTTCTACCATAGGCTTCCATATTCTGGATGCTTTTTATACCACATAGTTTGGGGATTATAAATATGGAGATATGTTTAAAACATTGTTTAAAATTTTTTATACACTGTTATAGTCAAGAAATTATAAATAATAATTCTGTCTGTTATGATGCTCCAGTTCCATTACATTTTATTTGTTGTATTTTCAGAGCAGTTTTGGGTTTTGTGTTTGTCTCATTGGGATTTGTTGACTTATTATTTTTTATTTTTAAAGATGTTTCTGGTTTATACTTCTAGCCATTTGATGGTATCTTTCTAGGCATCTGGTAGATGCTAATTTTTTGCAGCCTCCAGGGATATGTGGCACACTTTTCCACAATTTTATTGTCTAGTGTGCATCAGTTAGTAAATTCAGCATCCTTAAGAAGCCTTCATGTAATTTCTCATGGCAAGGTGTCCCCCAATCCAATAATAAATTGCAATCACAAACCCTTATGTCTCTATAACAAAATCTACATGACAGCCATTTATGCTTGATGCTTCTTTGTTAATATATTGCTAGGTTCACATAGGTATTACCTGTGGAATACCTTTGGATTTCACTCTTGGGTCTTAACTGTTTCATAAGATCCATCTGGAGATAAACTATTTTGGGTTTACATTTTGCATGTGGCATGCAACATGAGCCAGTGCCATATATCTGCTCTCAACTTTTACTATTGCTTGAGAAGTGAGGTCTGTTTGTTCTCGAAATATTTCTACAAACTTTTCATTTGTTTATCCTGTTCTCTGAGAACTTCTATCAATTCTCTTTCTTCTTTTTGATGAAAAAGTATTCATCTTTCTATAACTATATTGAGACCTTGGTTTTGTTAACATTTTATGAAATTTTATTTGGACTCCTTGATTTGTTAGCTCTTTTACAACGCCTAACATGTATATTAAAGCTGTTACCGTGTATAGGTTAATTATTTTATATGCATCATTCCCATTGTGCCTTGACTTCAGGATGCCAGTCAATCTCTGAATGAACTAAACCTCAGTTTTCTTATTGGTTTGTGTTCAATGTGTCTTTCTGAAAGGAGACAAAGTCAATTTGATTTCTGTATTCAAGCGCAAAACTTTCTGTCTCTTTTCTTCCTCGTTGTAAATTAGAAATTTTAAACTTACCAAACCCAATTGACATTTTGACATCACCGGAGACAGTTTCCACAAGGTGAAATAACAGTGTAGCCTGTTTTTCTGTGGAGAAACATAATGTGATATCATATTTATAATCAAATGCAGATGTAGCTTAGGGTTCAAGCTAACTGTATTTGCACAATATTCTTCTAACTGGTTACTTAATGTTATATGCCTGTAGGAGGGGTGAAGTTTGTGAGATTTTGGAAGAGGAGAGACTTGTTTTGTTTATAGCTTTGAGGGAGAACACAGGCTTCTCCCTTAGGGGGGAATATGGTTCCAGGCTCTCTCCAGGGAGAGATCACTGAAGAGAGAGAAAAAGCTGTGGAAAACAGTACATATTTAGAGGAACTGGTGCCGTAATTTACCCTGACTGTCAGCTTGCCTCCCTAGAGATTTTGGGAAATTTTCCCTTGGGTGATGGTGAAACCCCTCAGTTGAAATGGTGTATCATTCCCACTGGAAAAGCTTGTTCACTCTGCATACTGCCTGGTCCATTTATAACTTCTCTGTATTCTTTTGGCTATCTGCTTGATTTTCAAATTCCTTTACTATTCATAATTTGAGGTGGTCTTTTGGGTAACTAACATTTACTAGAGAGTCAAGTCTTTGACTCTTTGCCTTTTAAGGGATAATAATCAAAAGAGCTATTTGAAACTAAGAATAAAATCATTCCCCTATTGGGGAAGAAGGTGGCTGGTAGATATAATTCTAATCCAGTATACTCTCTTTGAAGAGAATAGAGTGGTTGGCCTTGTGGTCTTTATCTCCTGTGCACATCCTGCTTAGAATCAAGGGTTTCCATGTAGAGGAGTGGACAAAATTCCAGAGATATCTGTTCATACCTTCCTTTGAGTCACATTTAGACAAACCCACATGGATATACACATAGTCTGTATGGGCAACATGCAGACATAGCTTACAGTTAAAATGATGTTTTCATATGGCTACCTTTTTGACACAAAAGCCATACTCATTTCTTTTTTTTTTTTAAACCCTTGTACTTCGGTGTATTGTCTCATAGGTGGAAGATTGGTAAGGGTGGGCTATACTCATTTCTTTTAAAAAGTGACATAATGGATTCAGTGTTAAACAAAAACAGCATAGATCATATTTATTCCCTGGAAAATGTCACATGTTATATCAACTGTTCTTGACATTATTATGTTGGTGATGTGTTTTAAATAGAGTTTTCCATGTGGGTATCAAATACCCTAGTATTCTAACTATGCTGGAATTTTTTGTATATTTTTACACATATTTTTTTTCAGTATATGCTAAGCAGGATATTTCTTAAGATTATAAGTTGTAGAGAAGGTGCCAATCTGTGTTGGCAGAGGAAAATCCTCACTGATAGCTTCATGTACTACTCAAATCATAGATCTAGTTATCTCCCAACCCTCTTTAATCCCATACACAATTATCTGGGCTTTAAGTGCTGAACTGAGTCAAAGGCTTTAATGATAGTCAACAAAGGTAAATGTAGGGGTAGCTTATTCAATAAGTGTTGAATTAATCATTGTTTATTATTCCCAAACCTTTTGGCATATACTTTTTTACCAGTATATTTTTATGTGTATTAATGATTTCTATAAAGTATATAAACATCTGATTGACTTACTGGAGGGCCTTTGGTAGTCTTGTCTTATATTAATAAATATGTGATTATTCTGTTAAAAAAATGGGATCAGATTCAAATTAGAGAAGCAGCTGTTAAAGTGTGTTGATAGTATACCATTAAAGTGCTTAATTATAATCCTTAGCCAGACTTATAGTTTTCTAGTTTTACAGATAAGCAAACGTTTTGGCATCCTTTGATGTAAATATTTAGTTACCCATTATATTAATGGTTCGTAAAATTTATTTCTCATCTGATCCAACCTGTACTTTCATTGTTTTAGACTCCTTTAACCATATAGAAAATGTCCATATTCTTCTTCTTTAAGGATTAACTCTTTTCTGTCTTTTTTTCTTTTCAAGCCTCTAATACAGAGTTTTAAAACTTTTTCTTCTTCTTTTGCTTTCTTTCTTTCTTTTTTTTTGGAATCAGAGACTCCTTTGGTATCTGATGAAATCTAAAGACCAGAATCATGCTTTTTTTCCCCCTCAAAGTGCACAGTTGAAGGAAATGCCAAAATTCAGTAAGAAGCTGTGAATATAAAGATATAGTTTTTCTTACCCATCCAAGTTCATAAAAACTCCTGGTTTATAATATTTGACCATCAGTCTTTTGATTGGTACAAAAATTTAAAAAAATTATTTTATTTTTACTCCTTATGTCATCTTAAACTTTTGGCTTTTACTTTCAAATGTTGACTAAAGGTATCCAGAATCTGTTAAATTTTAGTTTTTTATTTGATTTTATTCCTCAATTTTTTTGTCTCCATAAAAACATTTGTTTTTATTCTTTTTGCCATACAATGTGGGAGAATGTGTTCATTAATGTTAGTTACTGTAATGGGAAAAGGATAGAGATGGGATAAGATTTAAGAGAAGTGTAAGGCTGTCTTTAAGGTACACACAAGGAACACAAGGGAAAGGATTTTAGCAGGCAGAAGGCAGAGGAAGAATAGTTTGGAAGTGGCAACTGTGAGAGTAAACTTGACTTCCTGTGGGAGGTTAAGGTCTTCCTGTCCAGGAATGGTGGAAGAAAGATGGCTTATGAGAGCTCATCTACCTCACCTGAGTGTGGAGGAGCATATCCATAATTCATCTTTGGAGGTATTCTATTTAACTGGGAACCTCCTGTTCTTTTCAAAAGGTTTTATCTAAAAAATCCTGTCAAATCAGCTTTGAGGTTTTACCTCAGGGGTCAGACCCCCAGGGGGTGAACTTAGCTGTTGGAGTTCATGGTTTTTTGGAGACAGCTTTTGGGGAATAAATCAAACCAACTACTGAGGGTCATAGATAGTTAGCGTAGTCAGTTTTGAAGATACTTAGATAGAAACAAGGAGTTAAGTTAGCTGGAAGAAACAGAAGGCTCCCTCTTGCAAGGGACGTAGAGGATCGTGGATAATTAGTTACATCACTTAGAGTTAGGGAGTCCTTGTTCTGATCTGCAGTTTGTATTCCCTCTATTAATAAAAGAGATACTGTCGGAGGCAGCTGGGTAGCTCAGTGGATTGAGAGCCAGGCCTAGAGAAGGGAGGTCCTAGGTTCAAATCCGGCCTCAGACACTTCCCAGCTGTGTGACCCTGGGCAAGTCACTTGACCCCCATTGCCTACCCTTACCACTCTTCCACCTATGAGTCAATACACAGAAGTTAAGGGTTTAAAATAAAAAAAAAATTAAAAAAAAAAAAGAGATACTGTTTTTAAAACTATTGTCTCCAAGGCACTGGCTCAGTGAGAAAAAGTGATTCAGTTTCACTCTCACTAACCAGAGGTTAAAATACCAAGCTGGGTATTCAGAGGGATCCCTGAGTGGATCTACCACTATCCACATCTGGGGGTCTCTCCTTCTATGTATATTCTTTTTTAATTACATAAAACTAGGTTCTTCATAGAGTATCCTCTCTGTTTACCAAGTCACCCGTATTTCCTTACTTGTTGGTTTTCTCCTTCCCACCCACCTCTATGACATGGAGAAGGGGTTGAACTTTGAGATTATTATTATTGTTATTGTTGTTGAACAACACTTGAAAATTAAATCTAACAACCCCTTCTTGACAGTGAATGTATCAACTAGGATCAATGCTAAGAAGCAAATGCAACCTTTTCAGTAATTTGCCCAGAAACAGGTAAAATGAGAGAGATTATGAAGCCTCAAGAAAAGAGTATTTTTTGGTCAGCAAGTTAAGATTATGAGTTTATTTTTGTATTTCTATATAATAGCTCTCATGTCTATGAATAGCACCATATGATAATGTGGACACTTTCTTCTTATCACTTTGTAGCTTTAAGAAGTTAGGATGCAAGCATATGTTCATTTGCAGTATATTGCTACTAAGGAGCAGACTGGCTTTTCTTAGGCTTCCTCTGGCTAAAGGACACCAGCAGATGGTGTTCTTTGGTTTTTGCATCATCTTTCATATGCAACATTTTTTTAAAGGTCAGACTTCCTCATCTGTAAAATGGTGCTGGGTATTTTGGACAGGTCTCTTCCAGGTCTAGATGCTATGATTTGCTTCAGTTTCTATTGCGATCCTACATAACCTTGCACCTGTAAAAAGAAAACCCTATCTTTAAACTACAGAAGAATAACAGATTCCAAAATAGAACTGGGGAATTGTGGCAGATACACTTTCCTAGGTGCTTTAGCTCTAATTCTTCTGGTATTAATGCACCCAGAAGCCTCTCCAGTTCTGTTTAAGTTCATCTCCACCTGTTCTGGGCAAGATTTCATATAGGAAGATGTTTTTGTCACCTTTCTCTTCTGGACTTCCATGACTAAGGGAATTCTTTCCAAAGACTAAACTCTCACTCTCTTTCCCAATGCAATTTTGGTTGTTGGGTGTGGGTCACAATATTCCTTTTCTCCACAAATACATGCCATAACCATTTAGAAACCTGAAAATATAGCAAGAAAAGAAAAGGGAAAGACAACTTTGCTGCCAATTGCTTTTCTGACCTAACAAGATATGTGGGGAAGGTCATGACAAAAGTCCTTTTATTTCAGATTCATTTAATTAGACTTTATTTAGGATAATTCAACTTACTTTTTCTGGTCTCTCTTAGTCTCTATGCTTTTCTGCTTTTAGAAAAGGGTATCTCATGGATATTGTTGTCCTTCAGTCATTTTCAGTCCTATCTGACTCTTTATAACCCTCTCTGGAGGTTTCTTGGTAAAAATATTGAGTGGTTTGCCATTTCCTTCTCCAGTTCACTTTACTGAGGCCAACAGACTTAGGTAACTTGTCTTGGGTCACCCAGCTAGTGTGTGAGATCAGTTTGAACTCAGAAAGATGAGTCTTCATGACTCCACACCTGGCATTTGATCCACTGTGCCACCCACCTACATTATAGAGTATCATCTTTTTAGTCTTGTTATAAGGAATTTATTTAATCTTTGCTCTGTCTCCTTAGGATCAAAATGTCTTTTTTAAAAATATTTTTATTTGTATTTTGAGTATTTTCCCATAGCTACATGTTTCATATTCTCTTCCTCTCCCCAAACTCCTCTAACCCCCCTTAACTGATGCACAATTCCACTGGGTTTTACATGTATCATTGATTAATACCTAATTCCATATTATTGATAGTTGGACTAGAGTTTATTGTCTTCATCCCCAATAATATCCCCATTGACCCATGTAATCAAGCAGTTGTTTTTCCTCTGTTTCTCCTCCCACACTTCTTCCTCTGAATGTGGCTAGTATTCTGTCTCATAAGTCCCTCAGCCTTGCTCTGGATTTTTGCATTGCTGCTTGTAGAGAAGTCCATTATGTTCGATTGTACCACAGTGTATCAGCCTCTGTGTATAATGTTCTCCTGGTTCTTTTCCTTTCACTCTGCATCAATTCCTGAAGGTCATTCCAGTTCACATGGAATTCCTCCAGTTCTTTATTCCTTTGAGCACAATAGTATTCCATCACCAACAGATACCACAATTTGTTCAGCCATTCCCCAATCAAAGGACATTCTCTCATTTTCCAATTTTTTTGCAACCACAAAGAGCAGGACTATATATATTTTTATACAATTCTTTTTCCTTATTATCTCTTTGGGGTATAAACCCAGCAGTGGTATGGCTGGATCAAAGGGCAGGCAAACTTTTAGAGCCCTTTGGGCATAGTTCCAAATTCCCATCCAGAATGGTTGGATCAATTCACAACTCCACCAGCAATGCATTAATGTCCCAATTTTGCCACATCCCCTCCAACATTCATTACTCTCCACTGCTGCCATTTTAGACAATCTGCTAGATGTGAGGTGATACTTGAGAATTGCTTTAATTTGCATTTCTCTAATTATTAGACATTTAGAACACTTTCTCATGTGCTTATTGATAGTTTTGGTTTCTTTATCTGAGAATTGCCTATTCATGTCCCTTGCCCATTTATCTATTGGGGGATGGCTTTATTTTTTTGTACAATTGGTTTAGCTCCTTGTATATTTGAGTAATTAGACCTCTGTCTAAGTCTTTTGTTATAAAGATTTTTTCTCAATTTGTTGCTTTCCTTCTAATGTTGGTACCATTGGTTTTGTCTCTACGAAAACCTTTTACTTTAATGTAGTCAAAATTATTTATTTTACATTTTGTAATTTTGTCTAGCTCTTGCTTAGATTTAAAATCTTTCCTTTCCCAGAGATCTGACAGGTATACTATTCTGTTCTTGCCTAATTTACTTATAGTTTCCTTCTTTATATTCAAGCCATTCACCCATTCTGAGTTTATCTTGGTATAGGGTATGAAATGATGATATAGACCCAATCTCTCTCATATTGTTTTCCATTTTCCCCACGGTTTTTGTCAAATAGTGGTTTTTTTGTCCCAAAAGCTGGGTTCTTTTGGGTTTATAGTAGACTGTCTTGCTGATGTCACTTACCCCAAGTCTATTCAACTGATCTGCCCTTCTTTCTCTTCACCAGTACCATATTGTTTTGATGACTACTGCTTTTATAATACAGTTCAAGATCAGGTAATGCTAGGCCACCTTTCTTCATATTTTTTTCATTATTTCACTTGATATTCTTGGTCTTTTGTTCTTCCAAATGAACTTTGTTATAATTTTTCTAATTCAATAAAAAAGATTTTTGGTAGTTTGATAGGTATAGCATTAATTAGTATATTAATTTGGGTAGGATGGTTATTTTTATTATGTTGGCTCATCCTACCCATGAGCACTCAATTTTTTTCCAATTGTTTAGATCTAGTTTTAATTGTGTGGAAAGGGTTTCATAGTTGTGTTCGTATAATTCCTATATTTGTCTTGGCAGATAGATTCTGAAGTATTTATATTGTCTGGGGTGATTTTAAATGGAATTTCTCTTTCTAGCTCCTGCTGCTGCGATGTGTTGGAAATATATAGAAATGCTGATGATTTATGTGCATTTATTTTGTATCCTGCAACTTTGCTAAAGATGTTGATTATTTCCACTAACTTTTTAGTTGATTCTCTAGGATTTTTTAAGTAGACCATCATATCATCTGCAAAGAGTCTTAGTCTCCTCATTGCCTATTTTAATATCTTGAATTTCTTTTTCTTCTGTAATTGCTACTGCTAGTGTTTCTAGCACAATGTTAAAAAATAGAGATGACAATGGGCATCCTTTTTTCACCCTGATCTTATTGGGAATGCTTCCAATTTATCCCCATTGCAGATGATGTTTGTTGATAGTTTTAGATATATGCCATTTATTATTTTTAGGAAAGACCCTTCTATTCCTATACTTTCTAGTGTTTTTAGTAGGAATGGGTCTTGTATTTTGTCAAAGGCTTTTTCAGCATCTATCGAGATAATCATGTGATTTTTGTTGGTTTGCTCGTTGATATGGTCAATTATGTGAATGGTTTTCCTGATACTGAACGATCTTTGCATTACTGGTATAAATCCCACCTGATCATAATGAATAACCCTTGTGATCACTTGCTGGAGTCTTTTTGCTAGTATTCTGTTTAAGATTTTTGAATTTATGTTCATTAAGGAGATTGGTCTGTAGTTTTCTTTCTGTGTTTTTGATCTGCATGGCTTTGTGATCAGTACCATATATGTGTCATAAAAGGAGTTTGGTAGAACTCCTTCTACGCTTATTATGTCAAATAGTTTGTATAGTATTGGAATTAGTTGTTCTTTGAAGGTTTGATAGAATTCACTTGTGAATCCATCTGGTCCTGGGAATTTTTTCTTAGTGAGTTCTTTGTTGGCTTGTTCAATTTCTTTCTCTGAGATGTGATTATTTAAGTATTCTATTTCTTCTGATGTTAATCTAGGCAATTTATATTTTTGTAAATATTCATCCATATCACCTAGATTGCATATTTATTGCAAATTGGATAATAATTGGGCAAAATAGTTTTTAATGATTGCCTTGATTTCCTCTTCATCAGAGGTGAAGTCTCCTTTTTCATCTTTGATACTCATGATTTGGTCTTCTTCTTTCCCCTTTTTAATTAGATTGACCAGTGCTTTGTCAATTTTATTTGTTTTTTCAAAGTACCAGTTTCTAGTCTTATTGATGAATTGAATAGTTATTTTACTTTCAATTTTATTGATTTCTCCTTTAATTTTTATAATCTCTAATTTAGTCTTTAACTGGGATTATTAATTTGTTCCTTTTCTAGTTTTTTGATTTGCATGCCCAGTTCATTGATCTTTGCCCTCTCTAATTTGTTCATATATGCACTCAAAGGATATACATTTCCCCCTTAGTACTGCCTTATCAGCATCCCACAGAGTTTGGTAGGATGTGTCATCATTGTCATTCTCTTCAATGAAATTGTTGATTGTTTTTATGATTTCTTCTTTAACTAACAGGTTTTGGAGAATCATATTATTTAATTTCCAATTAGTTTTTGATTTGCCTGTCCATGTGCCCTTAGTGATTATTATTTTTATTGCATTATGATCTGAGAAGGTTACATTTATTATTTCTGTTCTTTTGCATTTGCTTGCCATGTTTCTATGCCTTCATACATGGTCAATCTTTGTGAATGTACCATGTGAGGCTGAAAAGAAGGTGTATTCCTTTTTGTCCCTATTTATTTTCTTCCACATATCTATCAAATCTAATTTTTATAGGATTTCATTCACCTCTCTGATCTCTTTCTTATTTATTTTTGGTTTGATTTATCTAGATCGGAAAGAGAAATATTTAGATCTCCCACTAATATAGTTTTACTATCTATTTCCTTCTTGAGATCTGCCAGTTTCTCCTTTAGAAATTTGGATACTATACCATTTGGTGCATAAATGTTGAGTACTGTTATTTCCTCATTGTCTATACTGCCTTTTATCAGGATGTAATTACCTTCCCTATCTCTTTTAGTCAGATCTATTTTTACTTTGGCTTTGTCAGAAATCATGATCACCACTCCTGCCTTCTTTTTCTCAGTTGAAGCCCACAATATTTTGCTCCAGCCATTGACCTTAAACCTGCGTAGGTTCACCTGCCTCATATGTAGCCAACATAAGGTAGGATCTTGGTTTCTAATGTATTCCGCTATTTGCTTCTGTTTCATGGGTGAGTTCATCCCATTCACATTCAGAGTTATAATTATCAATTGTGTATTCCCTAACATTTTGGTATCCTCTCCTAGTTCTACCCCTTCTTCCTACACTATTTCTTTTTAAACCAGTAGTTTGTTTTAAATCAGTACCCTCTGTCCCCTCCCCTGGTTTACTTCCCTTACCACCCTCTCCCTTATTATTCCCCTCTTTTTATTTTTTAAGGCCTAATGAGTTCCCTTTCCCCTTTCCTCCCCTCCCTTTTTTGACCTCCCTACTCCCCTGCTCCCCTTGGTTTATTTCTTCTTACTTTCACTGTAGGGTTAGATAGAATTCTATATCCCAATGGATATAGCTACTCTTCCCTCTCCAGGTTAATTCCACTGAGAGCAAGGTTTAAATATTACCTATTAATGCTCTCTTCCTCTCCTTCTTATAATAGTATTCATCCCCTCCCATTCCCATGTCCTCTTTGTGTGGTATAGCATATCCTATTTTTCTTATTCATTTAAGTTTCTCTTGGTGCCATCTATTATTCCCCCCGCCCTGCCTCTTTTTTCCCCCTCTATCATCTTAGACCATTTAGTACTCCAACCTCTCCCTATGAATAATTCTTCTAATTACTATAATAGTGAATACAGTTTTTGAAAATTACATATAACATTTCTCCATATAGGAATACAAATAATTTCATCTTATTGAAGCCCTTAAAGAAGTGAATTTAAAAATAAGAGTTTTCTTTCTTTCACCTCTGTTTCTTATTTACCTTTTCATGTTTCTCTTGGTTTTTGTGGTTGGAGATCAAACTTTCCATTTAGACCTGGTATTTTCTGTGCAAACACTTGGAAATTGTCTATCTTGCTGAATGCCCATACTTTCCCCTGGAAGTATATAGTTAATTTTTATGGGTAGGTGATCCTTGGTTGTAGATCCTATTCTCTTGCCTTTCTGAATATCATATTCCAAATATTGTAGTCTATTAGTGTGGAGGCTGCCAGATCCTGTGTGATCTTGATTGGTGCTCCTTGATATTTGAATTGTCTCTTTCTGGCTTCTTGTAAAATTTTTTTTCTTTTTCTTGGAAGCTCTTGAATTTTGCTATTATATTCCTGGGGGTTGTCTTTTGAGGGTTTAGTGTTGAGCAGTGATTCCCAAAGTGGGTGACACTGCCCCCTTGTGGGTGCTTCAGCGATCTAGGGGAGCAGTGATGGCCACAGGTCCATTTGGCAGTCGTGAATAACTGTAAGGGGGTGGTGATAGTGTTTGACAGGGGGCGCTAAGTAATATTTTTTCTAGAAAGGGGGTGGTAGGCCAAAAATGTTTTGGGAACCACTGGTGTAGAGGGTGATCTATGGATTCTTTCAATGTCTATTTTACCCTCTTGTTGAAGAACATCAGGGCAGTTTACTTGGATAATTTCTTGTAGTATGGTGTCCAAATTTCTATTAATTTCTGCTTTTTCAGGAAGAACAATGATTCTCAAATTGTCTCTTCTAGACCTATTTTCTTGATCTGTCATTTTCTCAGTGAGATATTTCATGTTTCCTTCTACTTTATCAGTCTTTTGACTTTGCTTTATTAGTTCTTACTGTCTTGAGAGATCATTGGCTTCTACTTGCCCAATTCTGGTCCTTAAAGACTGGTTTTCTGCTATAATCTTTTGATTTTCCTTTTCTATTTGCTCTATTCTGTTTTTCATGGTTTCCTGCTGTTTAATTTGAGTCTCCAATTTGTTTATCATTTCATTTGATTTGGGGGCATCTTTCTCCAATTGGGAGTTTCTGTCTTTTAACCTGTTAATTTCCTTTTGAGCTATTTCCCACTTTTCTTGACAAATCTCTTCCATTTTTCTCATGGCCTCAGATGTGAACTCTTCAAGAGCTTGTGACCAATTTTCATTTTTGGGGAAGGTTTGGATGTGATTACTTGTTTGTTCTCCTTTCTGCTCTATTGTCTGGATTTTTTCTGTGTAAAAGTTATCAAGTGTTAAAGATTTCTTCTTGATCTTTCTCTTTGGAGGTTCTTGTGCATGGCTTGCCATTATTATTATGCTGTTTTTCTTTCTCAGTCAGAAGTCTGGGTGAGGCAGGCAGGATATCTGTCTATTGAGCTGTGGAGCAGTTTTTGCCTGAGTCACAGAACCGTGCTGGCTCTCTCAGCTTTATCCTCACATCCAAGCTCTGCGCTCTTTGGGCTCCTGTGGTCTCAAGTCTATCTGTTCTCAGGGTCAAGCCTCCTGGTGGTCCCCTTGCTTGCTCCTCTTCCCGAGGCTCCTTTAACAGTCTCAGGGCACTGCTTCCATAGTCACGCACACCTCTGCACTCAGTCCCCACCAGAGGTCCATGCCTGTGCTCAAAGTCTGAGTTCCAAGTCAACGTTCTTTAGCCTCTTGGGGTCTTAAGTCTTGCTGCTCTCAGGACCCAGTCCTTTGTGGTGCCAGGTAGCTGCCAAGGACTTAAGGAACGCCCCAAACTTGTTCTAACTTTTGTGCTCTGGCTTTGGCACTGTAGGCAGTGTGTGTGTGTGTGTGTGTGTGTGAGGACTGGGGAGGGGGTTGATCAGCTCTCATTTTAGTGAGAGCTATTTCACCCCCTTATAGCCCAGATCCCATGTACCTTCAATGCTGAGCCCTATTGTGGTGTCCCTTCGTTCATCTGAATTTTGTTTTTGTGTCCTTTTGAGGAATCCTGTGTAGGTGAGTTAGGACAGATTAAGCACCTTGCTTCTTATCTGTATCCATCTTAACCCAGAAGTCCAGAATTTCTAGGTTAGAGGAAGTTAAGTAATATCACTCTGTATCTTTAAGAGTGGAAGTCTTTTCAATCTCACTCTCTCTTTAAGAGGCAGTAGCAGACAAAATTTTTTTATCTCCGTCTCTTTAAGAGAAAACTAGAAAACAGTGATTTTCAGTTCAGCTTGGCTCCATTTTCTCTGTCTTCCAAGGAAGCAGGGTGTTTGGGGTTTCTGTGTGAGTGTGCTCTCTGTCATGAATATCTGGCAGTTGGCTGTTGATAGTTGGAATTTATATATGAAGTTAAAAAAGAAGTCTGTCTCTGAGGGGTTTTTTCTCAGAACCATGAGGGAAGGGAGAAGGACCTGACCCTAGTGGCTCTTCTCCTCAGAACTGGAAGACTGTCTGTGTTTCCACCACTGATAGTTTGAATTTCTGATACTTGGTTAAAGAGGTTGAAGAAGATTTTATTAATTAGCATAGTTTAGTTAGATAGAGAATATTATTTTAGATTAGTGAGAGCAAGTTTAAGGAGGTCTGCTCTGTCAGACAAGAAGAACCTGAAAAGAAAGCAGTTAGATTTTGGTGGGGTTATTTAGATAATTTTAGTATAGGATTATAATTTTAAGACATAAGAATTTTAAGATATACTTTCCTATTTTCCTTCCTCCTACTGCTATCCAAACTTCTCCTCTATAATAAATAGTACTGCTAGTTTACCAGAAAGATCTCTACAGCTTTTATCAACTTCCTAACAATATCTAATAACCCCTGACAACTTTATCAATCTCCTATATAATGCTATTTACTTACAACTGCTTGGCTAACAATATTTATTAGCCATAACAGCTATTTATTGGGAATAACATTCTTAAACATGACATAAGAGAATTTTAGTATACCAGCCATTTTCCCTAAAACAGCAGGTCATATAATTACCAAAAATGTTTTGAATCTGTGAATCATACAACTGTCTGGTCAGTTCTTGCTAGCAGTCTGCAGAATTCTATCATGAGATTTCACCTTTAGCTTGAGTATTTACTGATACATTGAATTTCCCTTTCTGTTATCAGTTCTTTGATATATAAACTTTTATCTTCACATTTACCCACTGTAAAATTCCAACCATATCCTTCTTGCTAATATAACTGAAGAGTTTTGGAAATTCTATTGGGGTTCATTAATTATTTAGATATCATGAGTCTAAACAGAACATATAGTATGCCATTTATTAAAATGTCTCTGTGTATTGATAACAATGATTGCCAGCTATACTTATCAATTAATCTCTCAATATTTTTATACCAGAAACAATGCTTCTCTTAATGAAGCCCAAGACAACAATAGAATTTTTGACCACCCCAGCACATAGATATTTGTGTTGAGCTTATGGTCCCCTGAAATCCACAGGATCATTTTTGGACAAACTAATATCACCTGTTCTACTGCTTATACAATAAACTACTGGATTAGTACTAAGTAGGTTCTTTTGAAATCACAGAATCATGAAATTTTCAGAATAGACAGGAATCATAGGAACATAAAAATAAATTTGGAAGAACCTGCAGAATCAATCTGGGCCAAATTCCCATTTCCATTTTTTTAAAGCCTTACCTTCCATCTTGGAATGGGAGTCAAGTGACTTGCCCAGGGTCACACAGCTGGGAAGTGTCTGAGGCCAGATTTGAACCTAGGACCTCCCGTCTCTAGGCCTGGCTCTCAATCCACTGAACTACATAGCTGCCCTGCCCCCCAATTTCCATTTTACAGATGGCAAAACCAAGGTCCAAGGCTACAGAGTTAGTAGACATCAGAGACAGTGATCCATCCAGTTTGCCATGCTATCCCTGTGATCTTTAGCTGTAAGAGTGAACTCTAGAAGGTGACTTAAAATTATTTTTTTGCAAATGTGACAGCCATTTTATAGATTATAAAAGCAACTTTTTAATTTCATCTTTAGGTTCTGTCCATTCTAAGAATTCTTGAGTTTCTCCCTCACCTCCTTACTGTGTATTAGTGTATTCTCTGGAAATGCAATCCTATGTAACACCTCTTTTGGACTACTTCCCCAACTTGAAGAAACACTCATAGGTTGGGTCCCCAGAGGGTGAGTACTCTTATGAGTTCTAGGGATAATCCTATGGGTGGTGACTCCTACTACTGTAGCTTATGAACACAACAATGTGTTTCCTATTTAAAATCAGTCAGTAGACTTGGTAAGTTTTTGGCTAAAGTACTTATTAAGGTGGCACAGTAAAAACAACAGGTATGAAATATTTCTCCCATAAAAGTAGGGCTCACTCTCCCACTAATACACACAAAGCCCATAGGAAGAATGATTTCAAATGCAGAGTACAATGATGTTGAAGGTAGAGCTGTTGGAAGCCCAAATGTGGCAAAAGCACTTCATAATTCCTATGAGCCTAGAAATCTTTTCTCACTTCATAGTCTCATTTAGGTCCTCTTGGGTATAGAATTCCTGGCATATAGTTCAGCTGGGTTCCCCGGGTCTCTTCCTCTCTGTATTATAAGGATGATATTATAAAATAAGTATTGTTTTATTAGTTTAGAGATAAGAAGTAGAGAAGCTGGCTTGAGAAAGAATTGGAGTTTCAAATAGAGCTGAGCCAGAGTGTCAGTTTCAAGTCTTAATATTTTTTTCTGTGACAGTTACTCTCTCTGGGAGTGGCAGTTGGCAGAGTCACACACATGGACTCTCTCTCTCAGGGCTGGAGAAGGCAACATCTTTGCCTCTCTCTCACTGTCTTAGAGAAAGACCTGAAGGAGCTTAGTGTTTTCTTTTTCCAACTTGGGAAAATTATTGACTATCTATTGCTGTTTTTATAGATGGTTTTAACTCTGAGAAGAACAAAGATTGTTGAGTGGGTGAAAAGAGGATGAGGATGGATGGGAGGAAGGGAAAAGGAAGGTAGGGAAGCTGGAAGAAGGAAAAGAAGGTAGCCAGGGTAGATGGTCCCCAGCCCTGATGGGGAAATTTACCTGAGTCCTTCGGAGCTCAAGAAAAACCAAACTAGATGATAGGGATATTAATAAACTGGGTTTATTTAGATTAGGAAAGGGAAAAGGTCTGGGGAAGCTAGGAGGTAGATCGACAAGGCTCTCAGGGGAAAAGGGCTCTCTTCCAGTAGAGGAAAAGGGGCTTCTCTGAAAAAGGTGCCAAAACTAACACTCTCTCTCTCTCTCTCTCTCTCTCTCTCTCTCTCTCTCTCTCTCTCATCTTCCTCAGACACCTGCCACAAAGGAAGTGGGATGTGTCTGAGGAAGTTGTGGTAGGGTGCCCTGGGCCAGAGTCCTCAGAGCCATTTTCAAACTGCACCAAAACCTGGTCTTTGGTTTGGTCTCTGAGTCTGTTAAGGCTCAGAGTTCTAACTTGATCCTTGTTGAGACTCAACCAACTAGCCTTTGTTATTTTTATAACTTGAAGGTGAAGTTAAGAATTATAAGGATAATTTTGTTAGTTTATTTAGAATAGTAAAAATTTGGGTTAATCATATCAGGAAGCATCAGTGTAGCCTGTGGATACAGGAGAAGTGATTCCTTGTGGAACTAGAGAATTTTATTTGGGTGGAGTTAGAATCCCTTAGAGTTAAAAATAAATTCTTTTTTTATCCTTATATTTTCAATAGTTCACTTTTTTTATAACGAGTCTCTTTAGTGCTCTTGTGCCTGGCCCTGAAGAGAAGTTCATTCATGAGCTTCACTTCATTGATATAAACTGAAGTTACTTTGTTAGCCCAGCAAGCAGAGTATCTGAAAATCAGTTTATAATCAATAATCAGTACAGTGTCTATATTATTTTACAGTCGCCTATTATTTTTACAGTAGTCAACTATTTACTGACAGCTGTCAATACCTTGTGCAACTATCTCTTTGTATCTGCATCTGTCTGGAGAGTATGTATATACTCTTCGTTTGATGCAGTACTCCCTACTATTCCAATAACTCCATTGAGGGAGAGAAAAGGTAAAATCCCATCTCCTTCTAGTTGTCCTCTGGCACCAGCACATGGAATTCCTTCTATGACTTCCTCTAACTCTCAAATCTAAAATTAAACTCAACAACTGAATGGCTAACTTCATTATATAAAGGCTCAAAAAATGTGACTGATTTTCTCAATCACAAAATATTTCCTGTCTCTTGTCAGCTGCCTTCCTCTAGTGGCCAAGACCCTACAATCTTCTCAAGCTGATTAAGCAATTTATTCATACATTGTAGTGGCAAAGGAAAAATCCTTAGCATTTCCTCTAAATCTAGTGATTTTATTCTGAACATTCTGTGACTATAGAAAATGAGATGGGATCTTCCTCTCTTAGATAAGTTTTAATAGAACAGAACCAGAAAGATAAATCTGCAGCTAAAAATATCATACAATGTATTAAAAAATTAAAAAAAAAAGGAAAACAAACCAAAAGACCAAGTGAAGAATGGTTTATCCTTCTAATGTGTTAAATATTTCCTGGGTGTCTACTCTACTATGATCCAGACACTAATATGGTGATCATCTGTATTCCTAACTTTCCTTTCTTGATGGTATTCCAAAATCACTTTTAACTATGTTTTAGTTTTTCACCAAATTGTTGATTTAGTCAACGTTTTTATGAACTTTTCCCTTTGGAGAAGTATGTTTATTGAATGCTTGTGACACTGAGCTCAAAACAAGACCAAAAAAAAATTCACAGCAACATTCAGCATTGTGTCTTTAAATCTCACTGAACTCTTTTGAAACTTTCTAATGCTAGGTGGTTCAGTGGATAGAACATGGGGCATGGAATCATGAAGACCTGATTTCAAATTTGGTCTCAGATACTTACTAGCTGTGTGACTTAACCCCATTTGCCTCAATTTCTTCATTTTAAAAATGAGTTAGAGAAGGAAATACCAAACCACTCTGTTATCTTTGCTGAGAAAACCCCAAAAGAGATCATGAAGAGTCAAATACAACTGAAATGAGTGAACAATAACAATGCACTTATCTTAGAAATGAGCTTTGAGCACAAACTAGTTAGCAAGAGCCCATTGTTAAATTTTTAGAGTGAGCATTTACATCTCAAAAATGGGCTATTGTTACAAATCAGGACCTGATTTACTGTTTTGTTGGTTTTCTAGAAGTAAGGAAGTGATGAAGAAAATGTTAATCATTCAGATTAGGTTTAAAATGTCAAACCTTCATTTTTCCAGAGAGCTGATTGTTAAGGATTTACCAGCACACCATTAGTTATCATGAAATATTTGTTATTTTTGTTTATATCTTACCTTCTGAGTAAACTGCAGACTTCTAGGGGGCAAAAATAGTTTTCTATCCCAACTGTGTCTCAGCAAGTACCCCAGTGCTTTCTGAGATTTATAGCTGAAAAGGACCTCATAGGGTATCTAGACCAATTATTTTATACATACAAACATGCATACATACATACATACATACATATATATATATATGTGTGTGTGTGTGTGTGTGTGTGTGGAAAGTGAGACTCAGGAGGGTTGTGTGATTGTCCCAAGGTCACAAAGCCAAAAGGTGACAGATTTTGAATCCATGTCTTCTCACTCACAGCAAATGTTGAAGAAAAGACTGCTATGATGGTTTGTATGATATTGCATTATACTATGAATGAGTTCCTCATTATAGCAAGTAGGACCTTTAATCTACAATTATTTCCTAACAAGCCAGAATCAAAGATATTTTTGGAGAATGCTCTGGAAAAAGAAATGAAAATCACATAATAGATCTCAGGTTTTGAAGACTGAATTCTGGAGACAATCTCCAAGGCACTCAGAGATTCTTTTATTTGGGGAACTAGTTGACATTCAGCTTTTAATATTAATTTTTGTCTGCTAGTAACAATTAAAGCCCCACCTAAAGTTCTGTGCTGGTGTCTCATTGTGGTATAGAGGTGACCTTGGATTCTTTTTAATGATATGGTAGCAGAGTACAAATTGTGGAAGGTCTTACCAAACAGGAAAAGCTTTAAATAGAATCTGTGGATGGATTTGTGTGTCAGTTGTATCATTGCCAGTCTTGCTAAGTTCCTGGAGGTTCACCGCAAGAAACTTACCCACCAGGGGATGACCTTTTGGACCACAGCATCTCATGAAAACACCTATAAATCAATAATTTAAAAAATCTAGTGTATTTTTGACTTTTTTTAAGTTATGTCCAATTCTTCATGACTCCATTTGAGGTTTTCTTGGCCAAGATACTGCAGTGACATGCTATTTCCTTCTGCAGCTCATTTAATAGAAGAGGAACTAAGGCAAACAGGATTGTGACATGCCCAGATTTACACAGCTATCAAATGTCTGAGGCTGGATTTGAACTCAGGAAGATTAGTCTTCCTGACTCTAAGCCTGGCATTCTATCCACTGTGCCATCCAGCTGCCCAACATTTTTATTTTTATTTAAAAATTTTTTTAAATGTATTTATTAATTGATTTAGAATATTTTTCCATGGTTACATGATTCATGTTCTATCCCTCCTCTCTTCCCTCCCTGTTCCCAGAGCTGACAAACAATTCCACTGCTGCCTAGCATTTTTAGAGTTTGCTTTAGGTATTGCAAAGCACTCTACAAATATTATCTCATTTGATCTTCACAACAACCCATAGGCGTTATCTTCATTTTATAGATGAAGAAAGTGAAGCAACCTAGTACCTTGCTCAGCTAGCATCTGAAATTAAATTTAAACTCAGTTTTTTTCTGACTCTACTGAATCACCTAGCTGCCCTGGAGACTAACTTACATATAAATTAACTTTAAATCTGAATTTAAAAATTTGCAGCTTTTTCTTATATTGGTGACCCTTCCCAGTCACTAATAACCCATAGTCCCAGAAACCCATAGAACAGGAGCAGGAGGAAACTTCAGAGAAAGTTTAGCCCAAACATCTCTTTTCTATAGATGAATATTGCCCAAGGTGGTAAGCCCCAGAAGTAGGATTTAAATCCAAGTCCTCTGACTCCACAGCCAGTGTTCTGTCCACACTACTTTGTTAAAAATATAGTATAATAACTGGTCAGTGCTAGATGAGGGGAGGATATATCCTCCCTCACTAAAGGAACCTAGCTCCATACCAAGAAGATTCAGGGCTGAGGGAGCCTAGCTTTTATTTTTTAATTTTTTTAATTATTTAATTTATTAACTAATTTAGAATACTTTCCCATGGTTACATAATTCACGTTCTTTCCCTTCCCTCCTCTTCCCCCCTCCCGTACCCAATGAGCAATTCCACTGGGTTTTATATATATCAGTGATCAAGACCTGTTTCCATATTATTAATATTTGCAATAGAGTGATTGTTTGGAGTTGACATACCCAGTCATGTCCCCATAGAACCATGTGATCAAGTAAATGTCTTTCTTCTGCATTTCTACTCCCACAGTTCTTTCTCTGGATGTGGATAGCAATTTTTCTCATAAATTCCTCAGATTTGTCCTGGGTCATTGCATTGCTGCTTTTAGAGAAGTCCATTACGTTCGATTGTGCCACAGTGTATCAGTGGTTCTGGGAGCCTGGCTTTTAAAAAGATAGACAAGACTTTTTTCTTTGTCTCTGGTTCTTTATATCTCCTGCTCTGGAGTCCCAGGAAAAATCAATCAAAGCTCAACTCTGGATTGAGACTAGGATTTTCCTGAAAAGAGATTAGAAAGGGGTTCAATGGGGATGGGGGAGGCAAGTAAAACACAACTCTTTCCTCAACACAAAAGAAATGCTTAACACACAAAAGACTCCTATTGACAAAGACTTAAAACAGAAATAGTATTTTACAACTCCTATTAGACTTTCCTAAAAGGCTGGTACTTAAACCGTTAAACCAGGAAATATTTTGTGAGATGGATGAATAATCATGGTACCTTCATCTTGGCGAGGTATTATATAGAACAATTCCCTCAAAGATCCTATCTTCTGGCAAGCCATGGCATGACTTGGGCTCATTCTCCTGGCAGTGGAAATATTCTGCTTCAAAAACATTATGGTGGCTGGAGGACCAGTTACCCAGACCTCGCAATGCTTAGATGTCTTGAGTTCATGGCTGGAAAAATCTCTTCAGGACTGCCATTTGGTCATCTATGTCTAGGAAAAGAAGCACAAGACAGAAGAGTAGAGAGGTCTTGAGATCCAGGTTTGGGCTCACCTATTATGCCATGGATGAGCAAATGTCATAGTTCTGGAGGGGAGAGGAACCTCACCCCCAGAAATTCAAGAGAGTGGCTCATAGAACCTCCATATACTTAGTAGATGGGAAGAGAGAACTCTAGAGGGTGGAATAACTCTTTTTTAAGTCTACCAAATGGCCACTCTTCTTGGTCCAATGGCCAGGTTTCTTTGAAACAATATTCTGATATAGGACAAGGAGATATGCATTTTCTTTAGCAAGGGGCTAAAATCTGTCCCATCCTTCATGGGATTTGAACATATATTCCACTTGGATCACCTTGATTACCATAGCTAAGCAAAAGGAGCCAACATTTGGAGTTAAGAGAAACGTGGGCTCAAATCTCAACTTTCTTATTTTCTACCTTTGTGACCTTAGATTATTTAATCTTTCTGGGCTTCTGTTTCCTTATCTGTAAAATGAAGGCATTTGAACTAGATGACTTTTGATGTTCCTTGCAGATTGAATTCCAGCTATGACTTTGAACATGACTAACAAGACATGCCTCATTCTTATCTACCAATAGAAGGAAGTTATGGTTCACCATCAGGTTTCTGAAATTAAGATTGGTCATTGTAATGATCAGAATTCTGATGTTTTTCAATGTTGTTTCCCTTGTGTTATTAGAGTCAGTTTGAAAATTATTCTTCTGTACTTCTTTTGTTCAACATCAGTTCATCCAAGTCTTCAAATTTCTCTGATTTCGCATGATTCATCTTTCTTCACTTGCCTTATAAACCCTACTAGCTTCTCCATTTGTTGCAATATTGCCCATTGACATTTAGGCTGCTGCCAGGGGATGCCAGGCCATTATGTATGACATTACTCTTGCAACATCCACCAGGCGGAGGTATTTTTCCTCACACACAATAAATCAGTAAACACTTACAAGGTGCCTACTATGTGCCAGGTATTTGCTTTGTACAAGTGAATTATATCTTGAATCCTAAATTAACCAGCAATCATTGTCTTGGGACTATTGGCCAAAAGGAGGATTAACATAGTTACAGGTCCTATTTTCTTATTTCCACTTTGCTATAGCTTTCTTTCTTTCTTTCTTTCCCCCTCAGAGGCATTTAAAGTTAACCAGCTCTTTCCATATTTTTGGTTTAGAACACATTCTTTAGCAGTTGGCATTCTTGACTTGATATCCTAATTAATCTCATTATCAGTAGCATTGCCACCTCCACGTTTTTTTCAAATGAATCAATAACACTCATTTTAAGTGCTGTGAGAATTAAAGGTAAATGGAAAATTAACACCATGGTACTCTCAGAGCTAAGAAGCTTTGGTTTCAATTTCAACTCTGGGTACAGTGGAAATGCTGAGACTCCCTGAAGCCCTGAGCTCACTTGGCAACCTCAGCAAATGCCTTAAAAGGCAAGTGGAACTAGAGAGGTAACAAAATGCTGTTTTTTGGCATCACTGTTAACTATGGACATCAATATCCCAGAGGCTGCAGGGAGGAATATATTTAATATATATATACCCAATATGTATATTTAATATGTACATAAAATGATTCTGACATAGTGTACATATAATATATACATATGGCATAGATATAGTATATGTATTTATATTATTGTATGTATATACATCCACATATATAATATCAATATTGATATCCATATAGATCTAGATCTTACAAGGATACTAGATCAGGCATGGGCTTAAATAATATTAATTAAAAGATACTAGATCTCATTCTAGCAGGAAATCCCTTGCTTTTTGAAATCAAAATTATTTGTTCTCCTCATTACAAATCATTTTCCACTCACCTGCCAAAATGATTTTCTTTAAGCACAGCTCTAATCATGTCACTCTCCAACTCAGCGAACTCCAATGCCTCCTTATTGGCTTTAGAATAAAATATAAATTCCTCTTTTGGGCTTTTAAAGGTCTTCAAAACCTGGCCCCCTTCTTTTTCTCACTTCACCCTTACCTACTCTCTACATTCCAGACAAATGTCCTTCTCTTCCATCCTCACACATAGCTCTCTATTGCCCATCTCTGTGTTTGGTACAGACCATCCTTCATGGCTGGTGTGTACTGTCTCCTCATCTCATTCTTAGAGAGTCCTTCAGCTCAAGTACCATTCTTTACCCAAAACCTGTGCTGAGCCCCACAACTGCTTGCATCCTCCCTAACTACTTTGTGTTTATTTTGGTATTTTTAATTCAATCAGCAATCAACAGTTTCATTTTAAGAATCTACTTTGTGCCAAGCACTGAGGTAGGTGCTGGACTCAGAAGTACAAAGAATGAATTAATCCCATCTTGAAAGGTGCCTACATTCTAATGGGGAAAATGGCAAGTACATGTATAATTACATACAATTAGAAATTGTATATACTATACAATTACAATATATAATTATATATAACATATATATTATATATAATTGTACATTATATGCAATTATATAATTGTGTATGATTACATATTTTAAATAATTATAAATATATTATACATCATCATAAATATAAAGAGAATAAATACAAATAAATATAAAATAGTAAAGTATAAGATAGTTTTGAAGGAAGGGCAGCAGTAGGAAAGGCTTCAATGAAGAAGATGATATGTGAGTTTCATTTTGAAGGAAATGAGACATTTGATCATGTGGAGGTCAGAGAGATTTCAGTTCTGGCATGGGGTATGTTCCAGTTCAGAAACATGGAGATGGGAGATTAGTGTCATGATTGAAGAACAGAAAGAAAATCAGATTAGTTAAAGAAAAAAAATCTCCAATGAGATTCCAAAGACAGTTTGTGACTAGGTCGTGAAGGAGTTTTAAAAGTAAATGTTGGACTTTATATTTGACTAAGAGGCAATAGGGAGCCATAGGAGATGATTGAGTAGGGGAGTAACATGGTAAGATAGATGCTTAAGGAAAATAATTTTGGAAGACATATGGAGGATGAATAGGAGCAGAAGAGAGATTTGAAGTAGGAAGACCAATTAGGAATCTTTTACAATAATAAAAGTGAGAGGAGGTGACAAAGACCTGAATGAATGTGCTAATTGCCTAAGTAGGGAAAAAAGTTGGGGCTAAATGTAAGAGATATTATGGAGGTAGAACCAGCAAAATTTAGGAACTTATTGGATGTGGCAAAGGAGAGAACGAAGAATTGAATTTAATACTGAGATTACAAACTGGGAAGACTAGAAAGATGATGATGTCTTTGATAGAAATAGGAAGCTTTGGAAGAGGGGAGGTTTGGGGCAAAAGATGAATTCCAGTTGGACAAGTTGGATTTGTAATGACTGAGATGATTATTTTCTTGGGAAGATTAGAGAAGATGCATTAAGTACATATGTAAAGGAGTTAACCTTGGCAAGAAGATGGACCAATTCTTGGCTAGACTAGAGATAGGAGAAAAGTAGGAGATTGATATATTAATATAAAAGGGGTTTTGAGATGAAGAGAAAGTAAGAAAAGAGAGCTCATATTGAATGGTTTCAACTTTTTCAGGAAAATAAAAGACTAGGCCCTAGGATAGAGGGAAATGTGTGTATGTGTGGAGAGGAGGGGTGGAGCTTGAGGAATGAAGAGAAGTTATGGAATAGCTTCTGTAGGAAATGAGATAGGGAATCAATTACAGAGGAATAAAAGGATTGATGCTGTACTGGGGGCCCAATTGAAGTTGGATAATTTGGATTTATAATATACTCATTCAGCACAATAAAAAGACTTCATTCTTCTCAGCTGCCTCTGAATAGGAGAGAAAGAAGCAAATGGTTGGAATAATCTAAGGCTGAGATTTGTCAAAATCTTAGAGGCAACAGAATAAGAGGATGAGGGATTTGAGAACAGAGAACAGAGTAGAGTTGAAAAGGCTAACCAAATAATTGAAATTGGAAAAGGAAGAAAATGAAAGCAAGAGTAAGGATAATGGTCCAAGACAGTACTGAGGGATAGAGAGACTGGAGAACATATGCAAGAGCACATTGACAAAAATTAACTTCAAGCAAGATTCAGTAATTTAACTTATGATTATTGTTATAATCTGTCGGGAGGGTAATGATTATGAAGAATATGATAGAATTCATGGTTAAATGAAAGAATGTAAGGATTACTAATTAAGGCTACTTGTGATTAATGGTGTGATGGAATACATGCTTGACCATATCTAGAACAGAAATAGAGTGGAGCAGGTCATGATGAGATTTAAGAAAGCTAAGGAATTGAGAAGTTAGGGAAGGAGTCCTTTCACCAGGTAAAAATGAGAAAACCTTATGTGGTACAGGACCTGGAGTAGGGAAGATTCATCTTCCTGAGTTCAAATCTAGCCTCAGACACTTACTGGCTATGTGACCCTGGGCAAGTCACTGAACCCTATTTGCCTCAGTTTCCCTAACTGCAAAATGAGTTAGTGAAGGAAATGGCAAACCACTCCTGTATTCTCTTAGCATAAGGGTATGAGTTAGGAAATTAAGGAAAGATGGCGAACCAGTGCTTAACTCTGAGAAAAGAGAGAGAATGATTTGGAAGCTGGTATACAAGAACCCCATCATTTGTATTAGGTGGAAATTTTTGATTGAGTGTGAAGAGTTTCAGGTATAATGAATCATGAAGGTATTAAGGATGTATTCAAAAGCTGATTCTAATGAGCAAAGTACTTATGGACCAGACTTATGGATATATTTCTAATATTTCACATGCTTGACTTCTGAATCCTTAAATTGGTTGGGTCTTAAATTTTGTGGAACTTAGAAATCTAGCCTCTACTGTTATCTACAGTCTGAAAGCTAGCAGACCAGTTCTACAGGTCCTTTGTAATATCAAAGACTTGCATTTGTATAAGCTGGGGCCAATGTGTTGGAAAGGAGAGGATTTCACATGTGCTTCTTATCTGAGTGCCTGGCTATACTATGGTGGCCGTCTGTTCCTCTTATTTGTCAGTACTACTATGTTATAACTTCTGATGTGCCAACTATGGGCATCCTGCATCCCCCATTCCTACAATCCTCAATAAAATCAGTTCAACTCAGTCACTCTCTCTCTCTGACCATCTGAGGAAGAGCTGACCTGCTGACATGCTGAGACCATGCTTAAGTTTTGTCCCTGTGTTCCTTCTCTCTCTCTCCCTCTATTCCTTCTATGGCTTACTCTCTCTAGCCTGTAAAACCTATTACTTTCCAGTTTTCAGCTTCCCTCCATAGATGATTCAAACCTACAAGAGACGTAGATGTAGAGCTGGTCTCTACAGAGTGGACTTCAAAGGAGGAAAGATTGCTGAGCAATAGAGGTTGTAGTAGGACAGCACTTTCCCATGCATCTTCTCTTACCCTGGCATAGCTTCCTCCACACGCACAACCCCCACACAACTTTCTTTGGCCTCACATTCCTTAGACGTTTTCCTTAAGTCAACCTTCACACTGTCCCCTTTGCCTCCATGAAGCCCGATTGGCTCCAGCTTCTCTAACATGGCTTTCTGGCCTAGAGACGATAAAGATCCAAATCACGTAGACTCTGTGCTTCTCAGGCTTGGTTGGTGTCTGAGACCGTGTGAGTAATTGTTACATCCTGATGAGTACCTGGTGACTGAATGACCAGATGCTTTTCCAGATAGAAAGGAGGAGGGCCAGGTACAGAGAGACTAAGAGACTATATTCTTTGATGTATATCTTTACTGTGTTAGGGCAAAGTAAACCTTCTTTGTGAAAGGTTCAGTTACTCAAAAGTGCCTTATTTCATCTCAACATCAAACATGAACTAAGAAGGATGCTTGCTTTAGAGTCCCACCTGACAGAGGTAAAGACAGAATCTAGAAGCAGCAAAGGAGAATTGATGATGGGAACTCTATTCTGGAACACATAAAGTGAAAGCTCATTTATAAAACAGTCTGGCATCCAATTGCAGATTCCAAGGTTTACATGGGGGTACAATAAGGGGAGGGAAAGATGAGGATAATGGATAAAGTGCATCAAGAATGGTATAGAAGGGGCAGGGAAGTGATGTGGAAGCTCAATATAAAAATAAATAAAATATCTTGTAGCCTTTTTTCTTAAGGGACTTAAAATCTGGTACCAGAGAAAGATTGCTCTTTAAGATCATAGATAAAAAGACAAAGATCATAGATAAAAAAGATAAAAAAGATATAAATAAAAATATTTATAGCCACACTTTTTGTGATGGCAAAAAACTGAAAAACGAAGGGATGCCCTTCAATTAGGGAATGGCTGAACAAATTGTGGTATATGCGGGTGATGGAATACTATTGTGCTCAAAGGAATAATAAACTGGAGGAATTCCATGTGAACTGGAATGACCTCCAGGAAATGATGCAGAGTGAAAGGAGCAGAGCCAGGATAACATTGTATACAGAGACTGATATACTATGGTAAAATCGAATGTAATGGACTTCTGTACTAGCAGCAATGCAATGACCCAGGACAATTCTGAGGGATTTGTGGAAAAGAACGCTACCCACATTCAGAGGAAGAACTATAGGAGAGGAAACACTGAAGAAAAACAACTGCTTGAACACATGGGTTGATGCAGACATGGTTGGGGATGTAGACTCGAAACGACCACACCAATGTAACTATGTAAATAAGCCTTGATTGATGACACATGTTAAAACCAGTGGAAATGCATGTTGGCTATGAGGGGGATGAAAGGGGGTGAAGGGGAAAGTAAAAACATGAATCATGTAACCATGGAAAATTTTTCTAAAAAAATAAAATATTTAAATCTAAAATAAAATAAAATAATGCTTTTAAAACAATTCTTATGTACTCCATCAGTTTAAAAAATTGAAAATGCATCACTAATATCTATTTATCATCTATCTATCTATCTATCTATCTATCTATCTATCTATCTATCTATCTATCTATCTATCTATCTGTCTGTCTGTCTGTCTGTCTATCCATCTATCTGTCCATCTATCTAAAATTATATACATGTATAATCTTGGAGAACCATTATTGGATCCACATGAGTCAGAATACTGCTTGTTGTTGTTCAATTGTTCAATCATGTCCACCTCTACATGACCCTATAGACAATGTCCATGGGGTTCTCTTGCTAAAGATACATTGGTGGTTTTCCATTTCTTTTTCCAATGTGCCCCATTTTATAGATGAGGGGCTGAGGCAAATAGCTTGCCAAGGGTCACACAGCCAGTAAATGTCTTAGGCCTGATTTGAACTCAGATCTCCCTGACTGCTGGCCCCATGTTCTATCCACTGCACCACCCGTCTTACTCCTTTTTTTCATTAAGATACTCATCTTTTCCCATTAGAGGTCCTAGTCTGCCCAGGTTCAGGCCTGACAGCTAATCAAAGGAAAGCTGGGTTCCTTTTATTTCACACTTGTGAGCTCATTATGCCCCAGACCCAGTTCTATGGGGACAAATTGTTTTAAACTTGGGTTTAAACTTATGTCTAAGGTTCCTCTGAAAGGAGAAATAAAAGGTATTCAATATACACTATGAATTGAGTATGAAAGAAATATCTGTTTCCTACCCACAAAAAGAATGCTTACCCTAGAACATTTACAAGCACACCTTTGATAAAAAACAAACTTAAAGCATGATCAATAACTTATACCTACTGTTAGAGGCTGCTAGTGGATACAGTGAATAGAACACTGGGGCTAGAATCAGAAAGACTTGAGTTCAAATCCAGCCTTAGACACTTACTAAGTATGTGGTCCCGCCCAAGTTACTTGACCTCTGTTTGCCTCAGTGATGTCAAATGATAATAATAGCACTCTTTATGATAATTTTAAAGCTTTCTTAGCACAATGCCTGGTTCATGGTAAGTGCTTTGTAAATGCTTATTCTTTTCACCCCTTCCATTGTTAAACTTTTTAGAGACAAATACTTAAAACTCTTGGGAACATAAAGCAGTTTGTGGCATTGCTCATTAGACATTTCCTATTTCACCTCAGGCGATGCACTCATTGGACTCAGGTACTCTGGATCTCTCAAGCTCATGAGATTAACTCCTACTCTGGAAACATCCACCTTGAGGCACCTCAAAATGCCCATCTCAAGGCTCATATTGGATTGCATATTCAAGAAAGGAGGCACAAAGTAAAAAAGGCATAGTTGATTCTATGCCCCATGAGAGAACAATGGTAGGATAAAGAAAAAGAGCACATCCCATCCTCTAGTGACCCCTTTATGGGCAAGTCTAGAGACAGAGAGAGCTATCTACCTCCTGGGAAGTGAAGCAAGACTAACGAGGAAGTTGTCTCTTATTAAAAAATGTTATTGAATCACTGACACCTCCGGCTTAGCAGCCAACAAGGGAGTTGCTTCTTCACTTCAAAGAATGTCCATCCATCAGTGCTGGACACATAACCAAAAACACATAGGAAATCCATGATCTTTGACCTGCCCAAATGATGAGTCACCACGATTGTTCCTGGTATCCCCCAAAGATTTCAGTGGAGCTCTGGGTGCACACTCCTTCAAATGGCCCTTATGTGCCAATTCAATCTTTGCTATCCATATATGTACAGCAGAATGGGTGGATGAGAACAATTTGTTCCAACAGCCACTAAAGGTGGCTGAAGCAGGAGCTGTGGAATGCTTAGAGTTTAGACAATGAAAAAGCCAAAGTAATCCATTATATTCCAGGTATTGCCAGTAACCTTGACTTTTATCCTGCTTCTGGACTTCAATGGATCTGGAAGACAGAGTTGAAACTATGCAATTCTGTCTCATTTAAATCCCAATTCACATACAAGTCAGACATCTGCCTGTGATGTCATTAGTCATCTTTGAAAACAAAGGATGAATAACAAATCACTCCACCAATATATTACTTTATTTAAAAAAAAAACCTTACCTTCCATCTTAGAATCAATACTGTACATTGGTTCCAAGGCAGAAGAGTGGTAAGGGGTAGGCAATGGGGGTTAAGTGACTTGCCTAGGGTCATACAGCTAGGAAGTGTTTGAGGCCAGATTTGAACCTTAGGACCTCCTGTCTTTAGGTCTGGCTCTCAATCCATTGAGTCACCCAGCTGCCCTCTAATATGTCATATTTTAAAACACACAAAAAATAAAGATTAAATATTTTGCATTTAAAAATATTTATGTTTAAAATTTAAAGATTTTGTATTTTATTTATTAGTACAAAGCATTTTCTAACCTTGCACTAAATATTAATAATAACTAGCAATATTAACAATTATTAAATGATAATTTTTTGGTTATAGAAAAACATGTTTGAAATTAGTTCATTACTTTCAAATAAATACTTGGGAAATAGGTCATACTTACAAATAATAATTACTTGTTAGTAATCAATGTGACCAAAGAAGTAGGTCAATTTCTTTTTAAGATACTTTTTTTGTTGAGAGATACATAATATAACAATCACATAATTACATCAGAATATTCACTTCACAGAATACAAAAACAATAAGCAGGAGTGAATTACCCTATTTCAACTCAGTAGAAAGTTTTCAGCACGAATCCATTCCCTTTTCTTTCCATAGTTCTGCTTAATGAATGGTACCACATATTAATTTCTTATTCATATTTGTTAATCATCTTTTCCTCTGAGTGTAAGTAAAGTAAGTAAACAAAGTTAATTTGGCTAGTTTATAGAGTGCAAAGTAGAGAATAATACATAATAAAACTGGTAAAGTAGATTGTGATCTGGTTGTGAAAGCCAAATAGGAGTTTATATTTGGTACCAAAGTAATAGGGAGCCACTGGAATTTTTCAAGTAGTAAGTCAGATTGGAAATTTGGGAAAATCACTTTGACAAGTTTGGAAGGATAAATTAAAGTGAGTAGAGATCTGAAGCAGAAGAATGAATTAGAAGGTCACTGCAGGACTTTAGATAGATAAGGGTCTGGATTAGGAGGGTAACTGTATGAGTGGAGAGATTGGAATGAGTAAGAAAAATGTCGTGAAGACAGACATGAAAAGATGTGGCAGATGTTTGAATATGAGAGTTCAGTGAATCAAGAATCATGTCAAGATTGTGAATTGGATGACTTTGAGATGGGGTGACTTTGACAGATATTGGAAAGTTAGGGGGGGAAAAGGTGGGTTTTGTGGGGGAAGATCATATAAAGAGATGAGATTTAGATTTCATGCTATCCATTCTGCCCCATAAACAGCTCTCTGTGTCTCTCTCTCTTTCTTTCTCTCTGCCTCTCTCTCTCTCTTTCTTTCTCTCTGCCTCTCTCTCTGCCTCTCTCTCTCTCTCTGTCTCTCTCTCTGCCCCCCCCCCCTCTCTGCCTCTCTCTCTTTCTCTCTCTCTCTCTGTCTGTCTCTCGGTAGTCACTGCCCCTTTGCAAAGCCTTCCCTTTGAGGGGCACCTGTCAAAGCCACAAGGGGATCTAGAAAGCAGGGAGTGGATGCACTATGAAGAAGAGGAATTTTTTCAATGACATTTGCACAATTGTTATTATAATTTCCTGTTACTGGTTAGGCTACAATTTCCCTAAGATGCTGAAGTAAAAAGGCCAAAGTTGGGAACTCACACAACGGTAGGGGAGTATCATTCTATAACAGGTAAAGTAGATGTGGTTATGTTGGAGCTAAGCCCCATGATTAGCAGTAGAGTGAGGTGCTCTGTCTCCCCACCCTCTATGATTACATACTCCATGGGGTCATGCCATGGTCCCTGTTTAGAAGACAACTTATTTAAAGGACTAATTAAAAAATAACTCAATAAAGTCAAAACATACTCAACAATGTTGCTTATGACAAATGTCATAAGAGAAGTACAAATCAAGGGCTATCAGAATTTAGAAGAGGGAGAAGAGATTAGGTCCAGCTTGTCGAGATGAGGGAAGACTTCATGAGGAATGTTCAATTTTATCTGGTCCTAGAAGGATAAGTAAGCTTTCAATAGATAGATGTGGTTAACAACCTTTCTGAGAGAGTGAGCCCCATGAACAAAGTCAAAGCATGGAAGTAGGAAAATATTCCACGCATATTCAGGCAATAGTGAATTATTCTCACTGTAGCACCCTGACTGGAAGTTAGAATGTCTCAAGAAGAGGAGGAGGAGATAAACTAGGAAAGGAAGAATGCTATTAATTTACTTTAAATATGTTATCATTAAGTACTTTTGTTCCATACCTTGTTTTCCCATTATATTATATTAGTCATTGAAATCTCCAGGTTAACCTTGTTAAAAAAAAAAAGGAGGCACTGGGGAGATTAAACTCCCTGAATCCCCTCTTTCAAAATAACTCTTGTTTGGAGACAGCTAAGTAGTTAAGTAGATTGAGAACCAGGCCAAGAGATAGAAGGTTCTGGGTTCAAATATGACCTCAGACACTCCCTATCAGGACAGGCAAGTCAATAACCTTCCACTGCTTAGCCCTTACTACTCTTCTGCCTTGGAACCAATATATATTGATGTGAAGACAGAAAGTAAAAGTTAAAAAAAAAAATAAGGCCTATAGTAATAGCTACCCAAAACCTCCTTTTCCCAGGAACTTTGAATATCAACTGAGTGTCAATTTCCTATTCATTCTCCCTGCTCCCCACTTTTCCTACCCCTGGTATGGATCAGAATCAATCCCCAAGATATTATTGGGGGATGTAGACACTAAACGATAACTCTAGTCAATAATATGGAATTAGGTCTTGATCAATGATACGTATAAAACCCAGTGGAATTGCGTGTCAGCTAAGGGGGGGGGTCAGGGAGGCTTGGGGGAGGGGGAAAGAACATGAAATATGTAACAATGGGAAAATATTCAAAATAAAAACTTTAAAAAAAAGAATCAATTCCCAAAACTTGGCCTGTATACCAGGTCCAAATGACTTCTTCCCAATGTCCAACTGCTGCTTGACCAGATAAAACCCAATAACAAACTATGGGACTTAATTCATTTTGATTCCTTATTCCACCCAGACTTTAGCAGACTTCACTTGTTTCCATTTTCTTTGATTGACTCTAATTATATTAATTATTATTATTAATTATATATTCTTATATTAATCCTCAGTAAAGCTGACTTGCTTTTTTCTTTCTGCTAACTCTTAAGCTGTATTGTTTTCTCTCTTGTGGTTCCCTCTTCTATTCCTCATTCTTTATCTATGAATCCTGAATTATACTCAAACTCCATTAAGACACAGTCAGGCAACAAGCATTTATTAGACCCCAATTATTAGGTTAGGAAAAACATCTACTCTATTTTACAACATGGATACACACACAGACACAAAAATGTGGTCCCATCACTTAAGGAGTTATCATTCTAATGGGAGAGTCAACCTGCAAATAATGCAAGACATACACAGTGTATGCTAGCAGATTACTAATATCCATTTACTCAGAGATAGTAATCTCAGAGAAGGGACAAGTCCAGGGAGGGTCTCCTACAGAAAGTGTAATTTGAGCTGAATCTTGAAGAAAGAGGGAAGCTATAGGGCAGAGGAGAGGAGGGAGATGATTCCTGGTATTTTGTTGTTGAGAGGTATGGCAGATTGGAAGCAGACAGTTAGAAAAAGCAAAATGGTAGTAGCCACAATGATGGAGCTTTTTCAATTGGTAACTTTATTTTACATGTAAGGATGGTGGAGGTGGTGGTAGATTGTTTCAGCCAGTCCACTTTGTCCTGATATTTTTATCAGGTGAAAACATACCTAGATTGATTCAATCAGAGGATTGAACAAGGCTTGGGAGTCTCATTGAATTAAATAATCCATCAATCAAAGGCATTTCAGCTAAGTGGGAGAAGAGGTCTGTTTAGAATATTTGAAGGATCTGGTCACACTCTGAGGAATTTGTATAAAACCTGGAAGTTAGCTTGAAATGAGGCATTTCAGCATCTGGCAGATTAGTCATGGAAGCATCCAGTCAAATCTCTGAGAAGGAATTGCTTGGAGTGGGGAGAGAACAACAATTTAGCCTTTTCAATGTCATATTTCAACAAATCATGAAAGACAATTGTCCAAGGTAATGTTCATCCTTTGTATTTGAAGAGAACCAAATGAAGTCACAGGGTGATGGCTTGATTCAAGCATGAGCTGGATTTAAATGAAGTGGAGGATGACTGGAGATAGCCTGGGATGCAGTGGATGACCTGGGAGTCTTCCATGTCTGACCAAGCTCATTAGAAGCATACAGAAAAGTGAAAATAGGAAGATTCCATTGTTGGAACAAAAGATATATGACATAATGGAAAATAATGAAACAAAGATAGGAATGGAAGAATAGCAGTCCCAGATTTCAAACTATATTATAAGGTAAAAGTCATCAAAATCATTTGGTTAAAAAATAAACAAAATATATAAATATAAATAAATTTAAAAAATCATTTTGTACTGATTTTAAAAAATAGACTAAATAAAGGAGAATCAGAAATACTAGAACTCTACCCACTGTACCAATATGTGATAAATTCCATAACAAATTACTTGGGGAAGAACTCCTTATTCTACAAGAGTTAATGGGAAAAGTAGAAAAAATTTGGAAGAAATTAGGCTTTGATCAACACCTTAATCCATATTTCCCAACATATTCAAAATAAACTTAGATTAAAAACCTTAATATTGAAACAAGATCATACGATAAGAATTATAAGAGAAGCAGATGATATACCTTTCATAACTATGGGTAGGAAATCTATTCTAAGTAAAATGAGGGTTTGGGCAGTTACAAAAGATATGATAGGTAACTTTGATTACGTGAAATTGAAAAGCTTACAAACAAAAGGAATTACAAACAAGATGCATCTAAGAAGGGAAGTAGATGAATGGGAAAATATATTTTGTATTTAATTTCCTAGATAAGTGGTTGGTATCCAAGATATATAAACAAGTAACCCAAAAACTCAAGACCAAAAGACATTCTTCTACACATAAGCAGTCAAAGGATATCAAGAAACAATTGTCAAAATAAGTATTATAAATGATTAATAACCATAACGGAAGAATCCACCAAATCTGAATTAATAAGAAACATCTCAAACAACCTTGAGGTTTCATCTTAAAACCAGAAAATTGGTTAATAATAAATAAAGATCGGAATAGTAAAAACTCTTGTGACCTCCTATTGTCTCCAGAAGCAGATACAAAACACACTGTTTAGCATTCAAAGCTCTCCCTCGCCCCTAACCTTTCCAATCTTCTTACATCTTATTCCTCAACACATGTTATTTGAACCAGCAACATTGGCTCCATCTTTCATGTCCCAGCATTTTCTCTGGTTGTCCCTTAGGCCTGGATTACTCTCCCTCTTCCTCTCTGACTACTATGCCCCTTGACTTCCTTTAAGTTTTAACTAAAATTCCACCTTCTACAGGAAGCTTTCCCTAAGCCCTCTTAATTCCAGTACTTGCCCTTTTTTGATTATTTCCTATTTCTCCTGTAAATGGCTTGTTTTGTATATACTTGTTTGTATGTCATCTCCCCTTTTTAAAATTATAAGCTCCTTGAGGGAAGTGATTTTTAAAAATGGTGTTCCCAGTGCTTAGCATTGTACCTGGCACAGAGTCAGCAATGTTAATTGGTTGAATACTTAATGTTGAATGCCTTGGGAGTTGCGAATTAGTATAACCATTTTTGGAAAGCCATTTGGAATTATGCAAAAAAAATGTCTAAAATATTCATTCTCCTTAACCCTTTAGAATCCACTGCTGGAAAGCATAAAAGGTTCCATATATACCATAAAGTTTATAGAAGCATTTTTCTTTAACCCCTAACTACTACCTTTATTTTTTGTTTTTTGAATGAGGCTACATCTTTCTATTTTTAAAAATTATATTTAATATTTTTCCCTTAATTACATGAAAAACAATTTTTAACCTTCATTTGTTAAAAGTTTGAGCCAAATTCTCCCTCTCCTATCCCTGAGATAGCAAGCAATGTTACATATATTTTATATGTGTAATACTGTAAAACATCTTCCCATATTAATTCTTTTCTGAAAGAGAACTCAAACAAAAGTGAAGAAATAAAATGGGAGGAAAATAGGAAAATCAATGACTATATAGGTAAAATCCAACTATATATATTCATATTTATATCTTATATTTTTACATATTATATATCTATATGTACATATATATATATATATAATGTTCCTCACACTTGAACCCTTCCACCCACTTCAAAGTTGGATTTTTCCCTATATAGTCATTGATTTTCCTATTTTCCTCCCCCCCTTTTCCTCTCTCTTTCTTTTAATAAATTCTGTGTCAAATGAGATGACTCTGGGAGGGAGATGGAGGAGGCAAAGTGATATGAGGAAAATTTAGGAAATGGAGAAAGAAAATAAACCAAAACATTTTTATATAAAAAAAAGATTTCAAAGGCCTCCTGAAATAAAACCCAAACTTGATATGCACAGAGATGTCACACTCGAAATGAAGATCTCCCATGTCAAAAAAAAGGAAAAATTATTGCTGGTAGCAAGGAAGAAAGACCAAATAAAATCTCAATCAAGATCATTATCATGCAGTATTTGCTATAAAAGAAAAGAAAGATTATAATGTCATACTATATGGCAAAATAAAAGCCTTACAACAAAAATTATCCTGAAACACTGAGCATAATGCTACGGGGGTTTGGGGGTGGGGAGTAGGGGGATGGAATGAAGCTTTAATAGAATATATAACTTTCTCACTTTCTGAGAAACCCAGAGCTGGAGCTTTGAAATGTAAAAATAAGAAATAAGAGAAACTTAGAAAGGTGAAATGTTGTTTGAAGAGAATAAAAGGAGCTAAGAAAATATGTTAGGGAAGAAATGAGGAAGGAGGAAAAACTTACTCTTTGCTATAATTGGGATATAACAGAAGGGAAATATAGAAACAATGGCATCAAAATAAAGGATTCCATCACCTCACAGACCTCACCTGTATGTGTCCTGGGCAAAGGAAGGTTGAATAAACACAAAGACACACACACACACACACACACACTCACATATGTACTGTTTGGTGATGAAATATATGTCAGAGGAAAATAAGTGGGGAGAAGAAGGAACAGGGTAGTTTAATAGAAAAGAAGTTATTAGGAAAAGAATAGTCACAAATAATACACATTTCAACTATGGAGTGATGATTTTAAAAGGTCCTTGATTTGAATCTGGGCTTTAAGTAAGACAGGTAGGACAAAGGAGTAGGATTAGGTCATTACAATTATAGATTAGTAATGTTGACCCAGTTTGTTTTCTTTTTCTCTTTTTTCTTTATAAAGGAGAGTTTGGTGCAAGGGGGAATTTAAAAAGAGGAAGCATAATTATATAATTGGTTATATTACGTAATTGGGAAGTGACATTTAACAATCACAGATACTAATATGAATGGGATTAACTCACTGAAAGCAATGGTAAAATTTAGGTATGCTATCATTCCTCTGGGAATTTACAAAGGGAAATTGTAAGGAATATCAGCTTTTCATGGCACTTTTATAAAAAAATTAACCTTGTGATTTACAAAAAAAAATACACAAAATTAGAAAAGTACAAATATTTTAAAATGTCTACTCAATTATAATCAATAAGAGGGATTTAAAGAAATAATTTAGGCTTAAATGGAAACTAAATATAATTCTAAAGAATAAATTTGTTTAGAACAGTGATGGGCAAACTACGGCCAGTGGGCCTGATGTGGGGCCCCCTAAAGTGTTCTATCCAGCTGTGGGACATTATTCCTAATCTGATGAATACAATGAGTAGGATACAATATAATGAAACTTCTGAAGAGTTGCCTTAGAAACAGACTGACAGATGAATATTTCCTATCTTTTGGCCCCCTCTTTAAAAAGTTTGCCCATCACTGGTTTAGAAAATTCAAATAATCAAAACAACATATAATTTTATAACAGAAGATGCTAACTGTGAGACAATATACCAAAGTTCTGGGGATGTAACTAAAGTGGTTATTAGGAGAAAATTTATATCTAACCACTTTCATCAATAAAAGAAAAAACAGATCAATTAATTATACATACAATCAAGAATACCTAGAAAAGAAACAAATACTTCTCAAAAACAAAACAAAATACACAAAAAATAGTGTTTAATGCAGTAGCAATCCTGACCCAATATATTGAGACTATATGGCAAATCTTGTCTCAGAGCTCTGGCCCTGACAGGCTTATTTTCTGTGGTTCTTCCGCATAGCTGGTGCTAGTTTTTCCCAAGGTTGTCATTGGGAACCTTCCTGAGTTTTGCTAGGAATAGAAGGACTGTAATAAGTTTCCAGAGTAGGGATCAGTTAATCCAAAGTTGGGGGACAGAGGGGAATAGTCATTTTTAGACCCGGAACAAGTGGATATTACTAGATTCTATAAGAGAATGGGTCTTACAGAACAAGGGGAAATTAGTAGACTCCATATGAGATGGGCCACCATCAAATGGGTAATAATGTGGACAGCAGCAACAGGAAAAAGTAGCATGAGCCTCAATGAAGTGGGGAGGGCTTTTGACTATGTATATTGAGGCAATTAAAGGCCAGCATTGTGGAGCTTTAGCAGCAGCAGAGTGGGCAAAGACAAAGGACCCCACCAAAGCAATAGGACATAGTGACAGTGACAAAATCAGGACCAATGTGTCCTTTTATTTACTATAATCTGGAACTGCTTATGGGACCCAATTGCTACCAGTGACATAACAATGGTCATTGAATAACTCTTCCCCAAAGAAGACACAGAAGACTAAGTGGTTCCATTCTGGGAATGTTATTTGCTTTCTGGCAACAGGGAATAGGTGGAGCTTTCTACCCAACTTCTCTAGAAGAAGGCAGTCCCTCATTGCTTTCAGAGAGGCAAAGGTTCAGCATTCCCTGCCTCCATTCCTTCTCTCCCAACCCCTACAAACTACTGTTCCATAAAACTCTCATGGAACAAGAATCTATGTAGTGGGGCTGAATAACTCAGTAATGATACAGTTCTTATTTTCAGTATCATCCCTCCTATTGAATCAAGTGATACAATATCCTTCACTATAGATGATGCTGATTCATGATGAGGATCAGTACCTGTGTGTACTATAGACTTGCCATTCCTGGTGTTGTTCATGCCCATCACTCCTTCTTTACATGAGACAAGTCATGCAAAGACTTAGCATCACCCAGCACATGGACCAGATGATTTAGACCCAGGATTTAGCTCTTATGAAGAGACAAGTTAAAACCTGGGATTTCTAGTCTTTCCCCTACATTTAGTTAATCTTTCAGGGAATTTTCATTGCTCAGTGACTTTTGTTAGATTATATTTGTGTTTTTCTTGTCCTTTTCCAGGGCTATGGAGGCTTCTTGATTCCTTAAGTTGTCTGATAATACCCATAAGTCATTTTAGTGGTAGAAAGTGCTCCAGAAGAACTTTATGACTTTGCCACCAAGGGATGGTTTGTGATAGGCATGATATTTCCTAGGGTCCTGCCACATAGCAGGCCTAGTTTTTCATAAGGATTTACCCCATTTTCCTTCAAAAAGTATTCAAACAATACTCTAGACTTCATTGGCTGAGGGTAGTGATGGGCAAACTATGGCCTGTGGGCCAGATGTTCTGGCCTGAAATGTTCTCTCTGGCCATGTGACATCATTCCTAATCTGACGAATACAATGAGTAGGATACAATACAATGAAACTTGGGAAGAGTTGTCTTAGAAACAGACTCACAGATGAGCATTTCCTTTCCTTTGGCCCCCTCTTTAAAAAGTTTGCCCATCACTGGCTTAGGAGAATAAGACTTGGGTTTGCTAAGTGTAAAAATGGCCAGAAGCATGAAGATCTCTATCCCACAGTCTTCTGACCAAGAACTGTAATAGGAAATGTAGAAAAAGAAAAGCTACTTTCAACCAAATCAAGGCTGTATCCTTGTTGAATGAAATTTCCCCTGAGAAGGCTAAGTAAATCTTTCGTTAATAACTAAATGTTATTTAAATGTCTCATTTTGTTTTAACATCAAGCCTAAGGCACCACACTGGCCTGATGAAGCCTACTCTATTAAAATAAAACCTGATGTAACCAGAAGGAGAAAGCATCAAGAAAACACTAGGCAACTTCAATTTCTACCAGTGGCTCTCTTTGGTTTTAACTTTATGAGTCATGATGCCTCTTCCAGAATAGGCTGATCATCTGCAATCTCATCCCCATACTGATTTTCCCAGTTTTTCTAGTCTATACCTTTTCAGCTCTCTCAGTTGCATCTCCTCTCTGATTAGAGAACTGGAGAATAAAGCAATAAATTTCTCCCAAAGCCTTCCTTTATAGAGGACTCAGAACTTTTCAAGTAACTCTCCATTTTCCACTAGTAGTCCTGCTTAATTTCAACCTTTTGGAACATCATGTCCCCTGGTGCCACCCCCTTTCCTCCATATCTTTTAAGCTTTCATTTTGCATTTTGTCTTCTTCTATTAGATAGTGAGCACCTCGAAGACATGGACTGCCTTTCTTTTTCTTATTTATGTGCCTAGTGCTTAGAGTAATGCATGGTACATAGTATGCATTTAATAAATGTTTTTTAAATTAAATTAATTCACTAGGTGCTTATAAAGGATCTACTATATTTCAGGTACTGTTAACAAAGTGATAATAAAAATATAAAAACTGAATAATCTCTCCACTAGACAAATTTACATGTACAGACTTAAATGAACACAAAATGATTTCTTAGAATTAGAGTAATTTCTGGGTGAGACAGTATTAGCAACTAAGGTATTTTTGGTTGTTGTTCATTTGATTTTGTAATGTCTGATTCTTTGTGACCCCATTTGGGGTTTTCTTGGCAAAAATACAGGAGTGGTTTGCCACTTCTTTCTCCAACTCATTTTACAGATGAGGAAACTGAGTAAATAGGGTTACATGACTTGCCCAGAGTCCCACAGCTAGTAAGTATCTGAGGCTAGATTTGAACTCAAGGAAATAAGTTTTCCTGACTATAGACTCAGTGCTCTATTCACTGTATCACCTTGCTGCCCAGTTAGGACTATTTGAGTATTGTGGTAGACCTTAATATGGAATTGAGCTGAACCATTAAGGAAGCTAGAGATTCTATAGAGTAGCAGAGAGTAGAGATTGAATTTCAGACATGAGGGGAGCCAGTCTTTGCAAATGCATGTGAGATGAACTTTCATGTAAGGAAAAAATAGCAAATAGACCAATTTTTCTAAAATGTAGAGGAGTTGAAAGTAATATTTGGAAAAGTAGGTTGCAACCAGAGTTTTAAATGCAAAACAAAGGAGTCTGTATTTTAGTATAAATGTATTAGGAAGCCACTGGAGCTTGCTAGGCAGAGAAGTGAAGTATAAGGTGCATTTGGAAGGAAAAAAAAGTTTTTATACAATAAGTCTATTACCCTTGTATAATTTTTAGTTCACAGTATTAAAAATGTTATAAAGTTCTCAAGCAACATCATTATATATATATATATATATATTTCTTTGCTATAGGATTTTTTGTTTATGTTTTCCTTCCATATTGGCAAGGTTATTAAGGTCTACTTTAGATTTATGAAGGAGATACTTCAGAGTCATATAACTGAGGCCTCTCTAGATGAATTTACCATTTTACTCACCAAGAGAGAATTTGACTTTGCTAAAATTCTTACAGATTCTTAGGGGAAGAAAAGAAAAGATAGGAGAAGGATTTGATATTGGTTTCTGGAACCAATTGTAAAGCACTTAATTTGTAAAGCACTTAATATATTCCCTGGCGGACAGTAGGTATTTATTAAATGCTTCTTCTCTTATACCCTTCACATTCCCACCACAGAAAAAAAAATAGGACAATGATGGTCTTCTATAAAGCACAGTTATTATACTTTCCTGTTGTCATAATTAAATATTTTGGAATAGGGGGTATTGTCAGACTTTATTTTTATTTTAAGATTTATTCGCTGAACATACATTAGTGGATTTCTTTACTCAGAATTCTCTATTAATAAATTAAATACAAGGAATTTTATGAGGAAACTCAGGAACAGGAGTTGGAAAATTTGAAAATGTTTGGATGAAGAGCAACAGAAAATAAGTAGTAGCACTGTAGCAGACACTCTGTAATATATGCTCTTCCATTTTCTCCTATGACATTGACAAGTAGGTATAACTAATTTTCCTCCTGAAAGATGGAGAAACTGTCCTCAAACCAAACTGTGTTTGGTTTAGAGGACTAAGGATCAAGTCACTGACATGGCTTCCTCATATCCTAAGGAATCAAAAGGCTTTTCCAAGAAGAATCAGTGCCCTTCCAAGTAGATGGATATTTCATTGCCATGAGAGTCAACATTTCATTTTGTCAAAATACTTTTCCATATTTAAACAGTTAGGAATGTATGTAAGGAGGGCTACATTTACTTGGGAACTCAACCTGAAATGGAATGTTAGAGGAAAGGGGGAACCCAAAATAGTCCTAAATGAGGATAATGATGGAGATAGGAAATGATTTTTAAAATAGTCATCTGGACTTGGGAAAAGGAATGAAAATAATGGAATGATGAAAACAATGGCACACATAAAGAACCTTAAATATTGCGGGGGGGGGTGGAGTTGGCTCTGCTAGATAAAAGGCTTAAAGAGTATATGATAACTATATTCACATATTTAAAGTGGTGTCGCATGGAGAAGAAATTAAATTTTTTCTGCTTGGCCTCAAAAAACAGGACCAGGATTAATGGACAAATATTACCAGGAAGCAGATATTGGCTCCATGTAAGGAAAACTCCCTTCCCTGGATCACTGTCTCATCATAGCAAAAAGGCTTACATAGTCATAGGAGAGAGTTCAGACAACAGATGATCTATTGGAGAAGTAAATGACAAACCACACTAGTATCTTTGCCAAGAAAATCCCATGGGTAGTATTAAAATGACAAATGATATAAGATTGGAAGATGAACCCCTGAAGTTAGAAGGTGTCCAGTATATTATTGAGGAAAAGCAGAGGACAACTACAAGTAGCTGCAGAAAGAATGAAGTCACTGGACAAAAGCTTAAAGGAAACTCACTTGTGAATGTGTCCGGTGAAAAAGTCAAGGCTGATGCTGCAAAGACCAACATTGCATAGGAACCTGAAATATAAAAACCCAGGCAAGCTGGATGTGTTCAAACAGGAGATGGGAAGATTAAACAGTGGCCTCTTGGGTGTCAGTAAATGAAAACAGATGGGAATGGATGAATTTAATTCAAGTTGTCATTACATATACTACTGTGGGTGAGAAACTCTTAGAAGAAATGTAGGAGACCTCATCATCAATAAGAGTGAGAAAAGCAGTACTATGATATAATCTAAAAAATAACAGAATGCTATCTGTTCAAATAAAAGGCAAACTATTCCCATCATAGAAGTACAAGTCTATACTCAAATACTTATATTGAAGAAGCCAAAGCTGCTCAATTCTATAAAAACCTTTAAAATCTTCTAGAAATAACACCAAAAAAGATGTAACATTCATTACAGGGGATGGGAATGCTAAAGTAGGAAATCAAAAGATAATTGAAATAAGGGGCAAATTTGGCTTTGGAATACAAAATAAAGCAAGTAGAGACTAATAGAGTTTTGTCAAAATAACTTGCCGGTCATAGCAAAAAATCTTTTTCAAATTCAAAAGTCAACTCTACACATAGACATTACCAGATAGTCAATATTGAAATCAAATTGATTATATATTTTGCAACCAAGGAGTGGAGAAACTCTATACTTTCAGTTAAAACAAAACCTGGAAGCAAGAGTGACTCGGATTATTAACTTCTTATTGAAAAATTTCTTAAATTGCAGAAAGGAGGAAATATCATCTAAATAATATTCCTTCTGAATATGAAGTAGAGATGATGAATATGAAGTAGAGATGATGAATTGATTTAAGGAATTAGATCTAAAAGATAGAGTACTTGAAGAAGTATGGAAAGAGTTTCACAATACATATAGGAAGTAGCAACAAAAATATCCCAAAGGACAAAAAGAGCAAGAAAGCAAAATGGCTGTCTAATGAGGCTTAAGATAGCTGAGGAAAAAAGAAAAAAAAAAGGGCGGGGGAGGAGAAAGGGAAGACATACCCAACTTAATGAAGAATAGCAAGGAGAGGGAAGAAGCTTTTTTAAAGTGAGCAATGCAAAAAAAAATAGAAGAAAACAATACAATAGGAAAAACAAGAGATATCCTCAAGAAAATTAAAAATATTAAGGAAATGTTTTATGCAAAAAATAGTATAATTAAAGACAAAAATGTTAGGTACTTAACAGAAGTGGTCAAGAAGAGGTGGAAAGAACATTCAGAAGAATTATACAAGAATGATTCAATTAGACAAGAAAGATTTTATAGGAAGAATCTAAGAAGAAAATTTAATAACAATTGAAAGAGATGGGAAGAGTGAAATCTGAGATAGTGGCAAACCTTGAGAAAGTACCTCACTGACTTCAGAAGAATGAAGCATGTCTGCAATCACAAAGCTAACCCAGCTAGCCTCAGATGTTTCACACCATATTGTGTCTCTAAGATTTAAACTTTTCAAAATATCTGTGATCATGTCAAGTAACAAGCATGTGTGGTGTGGTTACCCATATACCCTTCCTTGACTTGTTGCTTTCATAACCCCCTTTCTACTAAGATCTTATAATTAGTGACCAGCCTGTCTTTTGGCAGCTGAGGTGAGGCTCTTTCTGCTCCACATGCCTGGCTGTACTTTCAGAAAACAAATACTGTTGTTATTGCACTAATGATACTCAGTTTACTTCTGTTGGTTCTTTTTTGGTCTTTTATAACCAGGTTCATTAACAATCTTAACATCGCTCATAACCAAGATGGCATGTTACTGATCTAGACTATACATCCTTGAGAATAAATTCAAGTGGGTCTTAGGAAGCACTGCTAACAATAAGGTTAGGGGAGATGATGAAATTCCAATGGAACTATTTAAAATCCCAAAAGATGATGCTAGTATAATGCTGCACTCAATGTTCCAACAAATTCAGAAAATTCAATAATGGCAACTGGATTGGAAAAAATCTTAAAGAAGGGCAATGACAAAGAATGTTCAAGTTACCCAACAATTGTGTTCATTTCACATGCCCCAAGGAGAGGCTTATTTCAAGCTAGGCTTTAGCAATTGTGAATCTAGAATTACCAGAAATGCAGGCTGCTTTTCAAAGAGGCAGAGGAACTAGAGACCAAATTGCTAACATTCTCTAAACTGTGAGGAAAGCAAAGGAGTGTGAGAAAAGCATTTACTTTTACTTTCTTAACTACACTAAAGCCTTTGACTGTTGGTTCAGGACAAAATGTGGCAAGTTCTCAATGAGATGGGAGTACTAGATCATCCTACTTGTCTCGTAAGGAACTGAACATAGAATAAGTAATTGGATTAACACCAGAAAATGGTTTTGATAAAAGTTGCATATTGTCAACTTATTTATTTAACTTACATTCAGATTACATCATATGAAATGCCAGACTGAATGAACTGAAAGCTAAGATTAAGGTTACAGGGGAAAATATTAGCAATATGTAGATGATACAACTCTGATGGCAGAAAGTAAAGAAGTAAGCCTCTTGTTGAAGAAAGAAGAAAGTGTAAAAGCTGGTTTGAAGCTTACCATTAAAAAAAAAGATAAGGTCATGGCAACTGGTCTCATCAGTTCCTGGCAAAAAGAGGGAGAAGAAATGGAAGCAGCATCATATTTTACATTCTTGGGCTCAAAGATCACTGCACACAGCAACTACAGCCATGAAATTAAGAAACATTTACTCTTCGGAAGGAAAGCTATGGCAAATCTAGATAACATACTAAAAAGCAGAGACATCATCTTGCTCACACAGGTCTGTGTTGTCATAGCAATGGTTTTTCCAGTAGAAATATATGACTCTGAGAGTTGGACTATAAGGAAAGCTGAGTGCTGCAGAATTGATGCTTTCAAATTGTGGTGATAGAGAAGACTTTTGAGAGTCCTTTATTTAAAAAGGAGATCACATCAGTTGATTCACTTTGTTGATAACTTAAAGAAATTCAAATTATTCATTGGAAAGACAAAATGCTAAAGCTGAAGCTTAAATAGTTTAGAAGACCCTGATGTTGAGAAAGATTGAAGGCAAAAGGAGAAAGGGACCATAGAGGATGAGATTGATTTGATAGTGTCATAGAAGCAATGAGCATGAGCTTGGACAGACAATGTAAGATAGTAGAAGGTAGAAGATCCTGGCATGCTTTGTATAGTCCATTGGGTCACAAAGAATCAGACACAATAGAAGGACTGAACAACAGAAATAACAATGAAAAACTTCCTAAGAATTAGAGCTAGCTACCTCAAAGTGAATTAGACTGGCTGAGGAGATAAAGATGCTGGAGGTCTTTTAGTAGAGTCCTGACAATTATCTGCCATCAAAGTTGTAGGAATCATTCCTATTCAGGTGTGGATTGGAGTAAGTGACTGAAATTCCTTCCAATTCTGTAATTCCATAATTCTGTGGTTCTATGAATGCCTCAGAAATGGAAGAAGGTAAGTGGCATAGTGGATAGAGTGCTGGGAGTGGAATCTGGAAGACATGAGTTAGATCTGGTCTTAGATACTAGCTGTAGGACCTTGGACAAGTCACTTAAACTCTATTTCCCTTAATTTCTTCAATTACAAAATTAGAATAACAATAGCACCTACCTCCCAGTGATGTTATGAGGATTAAATGAGATAATATTTGTAAAGTACTTAAACAATTCCTGTCACATATCAGGCACTTTATAAATGGCAGGTATTATAATCATCATCATCATCACTATCATCACCATTATTAATGCTTGACCATTGTGGAGCTAACTATGTAAAGACTTTGCCAGGCACATTGCCCTCTGCACATTCATGTTCCAATCAGGTAACTGGCATTCAAACTTGGCTCAAAATGGCTCCTTGCAAAGTCTTTACAATTAGAACTCAAAAAACTAAAAAAAACCAGATCCCTACTGGCATATTGGCCTAGAAAATCACAAATTAACATTAGCTATGCTGCATTACATTTTTACTTATTCTGTTAAGCATTTTTATTGCATTTTGATCCAATTTGGGCAGCTTGGTTGGCTGTGAGTTTGACAACTCTGATATGGAACACAGCAGTGGTGGTACTTCTTTAAGTTTTGCATTTATATGTTATCTCTCTCAATAGAATGAAAATTCCTTGACAGTAGAGATTGCTCCTTTTTTGGTATTCTGTATTTTTGTCCCCTCTGTATCACCTCCCCAAACTAGTACTCAAAGATTAAGTGACTATTCTCACAGATTCTAGGATATACTATAGGTCCAAGCTTATAACTCATAGCTTGTGAGCTCAAATTAGTGTCCCTATCTTTAATAATTAGTTAATACATAAATTTGCTTAAAGCAAAGGCATTTATTGAGATGACAAAATAAGAAAAGAAGCTAGAAAAAATTCCTTAATAAAGCTAGGGTACCATCTCTCACAAATAGAAAGCACCAATGGAAAGAATGGCTACGTATATAGAATAGACTGGGAGTGAAGCATATGGAGCACAAGTGGCCAAGCCAATTCTCCCCTCCAGTATGACAAGGATCTGAAGTTGTTATACTTCTTGCTCTATCCTGGTGCTACTCCTGAATGGATACAGCATTTGGTCTGTACAGGTCACTCAGTGCTATAAAGGGCTTTTTCCTCAAGATGTGTTTCTTCTATTTAGGCTTATCTGCAGTCCTCAGCTAAAGTATTGCCTTTCTCTTTTGGAAAAAGTGAGGAGCCTTACCCTAGCACTAAGATGGACGTTATTGACAATGAGAGGGGGAGCCATCTCTATATTTTGCTTCCACTGGAATTATATTCCTTCAGACATGAGACCTGCCACCTCTTAGGCAGAAAGTTAGAAAGTGTATTCTTCTAAGACATCTAATGCTCTTCAGGCTTAGTCTTTCTTTTTGTTTTTAACAACTCTTCTTGGACCAGGACTAGGTTCTTTTGATGAAATACCTCCCTCTAACTTATGGTGACTATGGAAAATATTTTTCTCATAATTTTACCTTTGTGTGCTAGGCCTTCACTAGACCTAATAACCACTAAACTGTCCTCAAGCTCAAAATTCAGCAGTTTTAAATACTCAAGGTCTTTCCTGTTGGTTCATGTAAATGAATAGGTAGAAAAATGGTAAGAGGTAATCTATGACCTGAAGTTACGAGTTGTCGCAACTGGCTGATTTCCTGGACTTTCTTGGAAAATTAGCTACTCAAAATCTTATATCATTAACAAGGTCCTATATCTTTTACAAAGTTCAAAATCATCTGCTCAGTATCTTAAAAGAGCTCACCCTTTAAAACAGGGGTCTGCAACCTTTTTGGCCGCGAGAGCCATAAACGCCACATTTTTTAAAATGTAATTTAGTGAGAGCCTTACAATATGTTTAACACTGAATACAAGTAAATATGTGCATTTTATGTAAGAACAACACTTTTAAAGTATAATAAGTCTCTGAACTATTTTTGATAATGTTATTATGATGAATAAAGTACATTGATGTGACTTCTGGTGCTGCATGATTTTGTTGATTATTAATCAAAATTATTTTGATTATTAATCAAAAAACAAGACTTAATGGGGCACTATAGTACTGATATAACTGCACACATACATATAAAACTCCTTTACACTAAGAAAATTGCTGAAATAAAGAGAGAAAATTTCAGGGAAAAATAATTTTTCCTCTCCCTCTCCCAAGTCAGGCAACAGGAGAAGAAAAAGCTGCCGGTCTGCTGGTTAAGCCATTTGGCCACATAAATTAAGTAGGAGATCAGGAGATTACAGAAAATAATATGACATGTGCAGGCATTAGTAAGTAGTGGGGGAGGAGGGTACCTTTTCATGGAAAACTGGCCAGGACACATCACACACATTTCCTGGTACAGGTGTTTATCAGTGCTGCCTACTCAATCATTCTGTATCAAATGAAATAACTACTGGGGAGAAATGCTTCTCACTAATGAAGCATATGTAAAGATGTAATCTGACTGTAGTTCCCCTTTAAGAGCAGGTAGAAAAGTTAAAAACAATAACAATCCCACCAATAGGGAGTGCAGACCCCATGAATACACTGAGATAAAGCCATGTAAATCAGAGCCAGAGGGGTAGAGAATGTAGACAAAAGTGATCAATCACTATACAGAACCCCAAGATGTCAGTAACAGGTGTGGAACAAGTAAAAGGAGGGCAGAAGGAGGAACACACAGCACATCTACCAAGCCGAACTAAAGACCAGGATTCGTCTCACGCGGCAATATCAATGAGGGAGCCTTCTATCTTAGAAGATAGTCGCAGTACTGAAAGGATCATGTGACGTATCACATAACGCAAGATGTCATGCGTAAACTGTTAGTTACTGTGCCGTGGTTGACTTTATGGCTCCTGCAGAAAGAGCCATACATTGCCGACCCCTGCTTTAAAAGGTACAAATTCAAATGCATTATTAACAGAATGCACATTTCATTGTCTCTATTAATTGCCTCCTATGATCTGCAAATTTGCCAAACTCTAAGAGGGGCCCACAATTACATTTACATTACCAGTATCTAATCCAGTGGTTGGAACTAGTAAACACTTAATGACTGCTTGTTGATCAATTAATTAATTGAATTTTCCCTTTTAAAAGGAAGAACTGTTTATCATCAGCTTTTTTCTCTGAAACTGAAAACAGACTGTCTCCTTGACAGTCAGGGAAAAACCTGAATGAGGAAGAATACCTGGACAGGACTTACGAAGACATTTTCTAAGCATCCTTCTTCCTTCAATCACCCTGAAGGGTAGAAGGAGTTCAACATGAGTCCACCTTTCTCACGGTAACTGTTAATGTAAATAAAACTATAGTATATGTGGGTGTATATTTACAAAAATATTTTGAGCCTAGAAGGTTATTTCAAGTCAACAGTGATCTTGGGAAGTATAAGTCATAACCATTCATTAAAATGTTATGTAAGATGGTTGAGTTATGCAAGAATTTTTTAGGAACTATCCCAGCAGAATTTAAAATGGAAGGATAAAAAGCTGAGGATGGAGTTGTTAATGCTGTTATTATACACTGACATGAACTGAATATGATAAATGAAGGAAAAACATACTTTCATTGTCTCCTAAAGGTGACTAATAGCTATCACATTTCACTGATGCTGGATAGGAAAAGTGGAAGAAGCCTGAGTCAATAAATCCAAGTCTCACTCTTCTGCCTACAGAATGGTAACTTTTCTGAGAACTTTTTCCCTAGAAGAGCTTCCTAAACAATTTAGAAATCTGGAGAGCAGTGTACCATTTGTTGGATGTCATTAATTTGTTGAAAGCTTGGGCAGAACTTCCTGAACTGCTTTTTCACTTATGCAAAATCTCATTGTTTTAAGATTTAACTCAAAATGAGCCCAGGAAGTCCTTGAGAAAGAAGGAATAGAGAGAGGGAGAATGAACCTATACTACCCAGCCTGAGAGTAAGCAAAATCAGCATGAACAGTAAATTCCAGACAGAACTAAGGGCTTTAATTTTTTTTTCAGAAAACAATTATAGATGAAAATGTTGAAATATTGCATCCCACTCAAGGCAGGCAAGAGAGCTGTCAAGGACATAAAGGAGGTACTGATTGAATGGATTATCTGTGATGAAATTCCCCTTCCCCCACCAAGAGACAGGTCTGCCAGGGATGAGAATTCACTTTAATCTTAGCATAAGTAAATCATAATTAGAAAGTTCAACTTTTAAAAAATGCAGCAAGTATATTTGGGAAGAATCTGGGAAACCCCTACCCAATTCCTCTTTTATCTCTTTTACATGTGCAAATGATCCCTTTCCAAGGTTAGTTCTTTGATAAAGTGTTACTTCACCTATCTTGAGTAACCTTTTTGCCCCCTTAATATGACATTAGTGTAATTCATGGCCAGTACTCCCAAGAAAAGCCTCTGTAGTCACACAGACTGGGTTCAATCACAGGTGCTAACCCCAGAAAGGGTCATTATTTTTTTTTGGCTCCTTGCCTCCACCTGCAGTAATTCCAGAAACATCTTCACGAATAATCTATAATTGACTTGTATCTAGGTTTTTCCAAACACAGATAACAAGTCCTAACTCCCATATAGGTACCAAAGATAGCAATGCTTATAAGTGTTGTTGCTGTTCAGTTCAATCATGGCCAATTCTACATGACATGGACAAAGGTCCATGGCTTTTTCTTGGCAAAGATACTGGAATGGTTAGCTATTTCTCCTTCAGTGTGTCCCTATTTCACAGAGGAAGTGAGTCAAATAGGGGTTAAGTGACCTGCTCAGGACCACATAGCAAGTAAGTGTTTGATGTGGAATTTGAACTCATATCTTCCTGAGTCCAGGCATGGTGATCTTTCCCTCTGTACCACAAAACCAACACCTCCTCCACAAAGTAGGATAACTTATTTCTCCCATCAGAAAACATAGAAGATGCAAAGTACTCAACAGATCCCCCAGAGGGAATTTCACATTCATAGTATCACTCTGTGGCTTCTTTACATACATACACTAACGCAAACACAATTTGGAATCACTAAATAAAAAAGCAAAATTCCATTCTCACTCAATGTTAACTGCTAACTTTGCTCTTCAAGTAGAATACTGCTCAGAAGCTCTAAGTGACTTTTTATTTATTTGTTGTGGTTTTTTTTAACTCCTAAGAGCATACTGTATCAGGAAATTTCCTCTCTAAAAATCTGAGCTTTGAACTCTCAAACTTGGGAACTCCTAACTTGGAGCTTCCCATGAGGCAGCACCCAAGGCTAGCAGGAAGATCCTTCTTCTATGGACTAAAGACTAACCTTAAATATATTTATGGGATTTGGAGGTGGGGGGTGGAGAGGAAGGGAGAAAAACTCTTCTAGAGAAGAGTTTGGAGGATCATGCATATGTACTATCTTCCCAGACTATGCAGGCATTCCCGTGTTTCCTTTTGCCATGTACTTCAGCAGCAAATTTTATAGCGTCCTAATAGATCTGTTGTTATTTTTTGGAATCAGAGAACCCATTCTCAGAATCTCTCCTCTCAGTTTGTCTTCATGTACATGCACTATGACATGCTCCAATCCAACATTGACTTGGCTGGAAGGGAACTGTTGGGCACATTTTACTAATTGTTGGTATGTCTTTCCAATAAAAGGTGAAAAAGTAGTCAGAGAGATGATTGCTTTGTCAGCTCACTTTTAAACCATAGGAAAAAAAGAGTCCTCCTCGAGTCCCAACCAGTTAATTGCTCTCCTCCCTCCCTCCCTTTTCTCCCTTTCCTCCCTTCCTTCTCTCCCTTTCCTTCCCTCATTTCCCTCCTTCTGTCCCTCCATCCTTTTATCTTTCCCTTCCCTCCCCTCCCTCCATTCCTCCCTCTTTCTCTTCTTCCCTTCTTCCCTTCTTCCCTCCTTCCCTTCTTTTCTTCTTTCCTTCCTTCCTTCCTCCCTTCCTTCCTTTTATTCCCCTCTATACAATGCTGTCTCTCTCAATGTGTTGCAGTGAAAAGGGCATTTGAGAATGTCTTGTTATTCATTCTTTTTAAGTTGAGATGGTTTTACACATAGAGTTGAAAGCTGCCTACCTACAGTATTTGAAGAGAACTTGAAATGGCCCACTAAGTATCTGAAACTGACTCAAATTCCCACTCAGTTCCTGCATCTCTTGTAAATGTTTTTAAGGCTACTTTAGAAAAGCAAATGTTATTAGATAGGGAAAAGAAATTATATTATCAGCCTTTAATATAATATTTTGTATTAGTTTAATATGCATAGTTGGGAACTCATTATATACCCATGACTATTCTTTGGATTCAATTCTCACACACATGAACTTCCATACCTTGGACTCGATTCTTTCAGGAAGGAGGGTGCAGTGTCAAGGGTACATGAAGAGTAATCTGAGGCTTTTACTACTTGCCCTGTATTCCTACATTTCTATATTCTCAGTGGAAGGGAATTTTCTCCTCTATTATGAAAGACACCCTTAGGGAGTATGAAAGGACACCCTTGCACTAAAAGAGAGTCAGGGGACTTGTGCCCTTTCTCAAAAACATGAGGAAAAGACCAAAACCTAAAGGATGAGAGTATCAACATCTATGAAAATCTTTTTTGCTGTCATGCTGAAATAGGCACTATCCTACTCTATCAATAGCATCAAGTGCTCCACCCTCTTTCCAGCAGTTGCAGCACTTGGGATGAGATATTGGTTTCTCTTGAACCTTTTGACAAAACTCTGCCATCTAGAAGTTTATTGCAAATGACAAGCCCTCGGGAGAATTCAAATGACCTATCCCTTTCCTAAAACCCCACATGTCTAGGTTTCCCCACTGTCAGACCTCTCTCAATCTGATTTCCCTGTTCCCACCCCTGCCCCACAATTTACACCCACATAATTACTCCAGCATGAAGTGTGGGCTTGTAGAGCAGCCGAAGTCTTTTAAACCACAATTCACATCTCAAGGCAATCTTTCCCTCCTACTTCCTCCCCCTTCAGCGGGGGTGTCAAAGCAACCGCTGCGCCTGCTTAACTTTCTCTCTGACTCACATTGTGGAGCAGCTTGTAGGTACTTGTCTGTGTCCATCAATGCCAGTGCAGTATGCCCAAGGAGCAGCATCAGACTGGATTATTTTTCGTTTCCCTATTTTGTCAAGCAAATGGTCTTTTCCCTAAAGTACAGGAGGCTTCCAGGGAAAGGGTCACTTTAACTTGGACTTTTCTCAGAAATCAGCATCAGAGAGTATTGAGAATGTAGCCTCATGAGTCTAGTTAGGGTTGTGTTGGTAAATGTTTAACAATCAGCTTTTTTGGGGGGGGGGGAATGAATGCAAACAAACTTTTAAGTTTAATCTGCATTAATAACATTTTCTCCATCACTTCCTTAGTCTAGCCAAATAACAAAACAAATCAAGCCTTAAATGGTAGTTGAGGTGTAAATGCTCACACTAAAAATTTAATAATTGTCTTGTTGAGCTGGGGTCCAGTTCCAGTTCCCCCCAGACAGGCTACCCTTCCTCATCAAATGATAGACTTAATAAATATTAAATAGTCATTAATACCTATTATTTTTTCCTAAGCTTACACAAAGCAGGGATTCTTACCATGAACTCATTTAGCAGTCCTGTGAAGCCTTTGGTCCCTATCTCAGAATAATGTTGATATTTGCATAAAATAAAGCACATAGGATTACAAAATAAAGATTATTAAATTATTTTTCCTATCCAAGTTCATGGACTCACTAAATTCTATTTATAGGCTCCCTAGATTCCATATTAAGAATCCCTGAACCTTGACTGATTTTTCTCTACCTACAGATTTGCCTCATCCCTTCTTTTTTGTTGACTTGAGTTGATGAAGAATTAGTATTTATATATGTAACTCTTACTTCAAAGGCTTTTTCCTGACCCAAAGAGTTCAGGTATACTTTGGATATCTCTCATGTGTCTAGCTAGCTTATTGTTTCTATCAAGATGGCATCTGAAAACTTCATTATCTGCCACTCCACTAAGGCTAGTCCCCAGATACTCTGAGGAAAAGCATTCAGTAATCACAAGTCTTCACAACATAGAACAGAGGGGACTTGGAACTGAACCCAGTGGTAATTAAATTCTTCATCCTCTAGTAGTGACCACTTCTCCTGCCTGCCAAAAACCTGTATAGTCTCTGTGACTCACAGTATTGCCAGAGCTCTCACAAGGCATGCAAGAGGGCAAGGCTAGGCAAGAATCATCGCTCTATATTTATTTCCTTTCATCTGAAGTTCATTTATCTATGCTACATTTTTCTTTCTGGGCAGGTCTTCTTCAGTCATCATTCTCCACTGGTTCTTCACTGCACTTAACAAATATTTATTGATTGATTGATTCTCCACTCCAAATTGGTTCCACAAATTACTTCATCACTATTGCTATCCTACAGTAATGGTTATTGTTGTAGGTGCTCTCATAGCTGTTGCCACTCATCTGAATCACTCCCTATGTAGTTCAGCTCCTACCACAGATCATGCTTTTTGTCCCATGGAAAAAACCTTGTAATATGACAATTTTGCTCATGTCTACCAAGCAAGATTGCTACTGTCCTTTCCAAATATAGCCTCATTCTTATTATTTGCACTGAATTCTAATGGTCCCACATTTTATACAAAAATTCTCTTCTGGTGACTGTAGAAATTCAACTATCTGGGACCACTTGAAGAATTCTCTGTTCTCCATTCAACATCTACTCACAGTGAGTTTTTCTCATTTGTCTTCTACCTCACAACATAGGAAACCTGAGAAAAATCATGTGCTTCCTCCCTACACACCTTGGAATTCTAGAGTTTGGAAGAGATTGCTTTCATTTTTTTTCTATTTGTCTTTCTGTTTCTGGTCTTCAGGAAATTTATGCTGGTTTATGCAAATTAATTCAGGTTGCTCTTGAAAGATCTCCAAAAAGGGGAGGAAGGAGAAGGCAAGTTGAAGAGATTATGGACTCTATGCCTAAACCGACACAAAGTCCTGCCTCAAGGTGAAGATTTTGGTTCTCTCTATACTTAAATTACTCAAATGAATCTGTGATCTCATTGATTTGGGAGTTCAACCCTGAGATGCAGTTACACTTTACCTATATCAATATATTCCATGTGACTGTTGTCCATGAGCTCCCCAAAGGTCTCAACAACATGTTGAAAGCTTCCCTCAGTTCTCTTGAACTCATCGGGTCAGTCTTGGAACATTCTAGTGATCCACCTATCATTTAGGCACTTAGATTGCACACTGCAGGGTGAGGAGTCAGAAAGACCTGAGTAAAATTCCCATGTCAGATATTTACTAGTTGTGTTATCCTGTGCAAATTACTTTACCTCTGTTTGCCTTAGTTTCCTTACTTGTAAAATGAAGATAATAACAAGATTTTCCTCCTAAGATTGTTGTTTATAAAGTGCTTAGCACATAGTATGTGCTATTTAATGTTGTTATTATTGTTGTTATTATCCCTTACTCTTGCCATGTGGCTAATTTGCATCCCTTTTCTATCACACAGTTTCTTGATGACTTTATTTACTCCTGTTCTTCTTTATAGCATTCCATTGGTCAGATGTGATAGCCTACTCACATCCTCCACACTCTTTTCTAGTAGCTCCACTCCTTTTTAATTCTTTACACATAGGGGTATTCCATGTCTACTGCTATGCAGCAGCAGTACTAAAATGATGGTATTGACAGAATGGACCTCCACTTTGATAGGAAACTTGAGGTCAGTAAAAGAGCTCTGCAATTTCCCCAAAGCAATTCAAGCCTACTCTCCTCCTCCTCCTTTTCAACCTTGTTTCCAGCTCTTTGTCCATTTGTTCTAGCTATATGTGTTTGATTTTTTAAATTACCCACTTTGGTATGGAGAAAAATAGTATCTTTCTGTTGTATTCACTCAAGAAATGAGTTTTCCTATATTCTAATTTACTAGACTTCTTAGACTCATTTGTTTTTTTCACCTGATGCCAGAGTTAGGTTGTCAAATCAAGTCAACAAGCATTCATTAAGCACCTAGTATGTGCTAGGAATTGTGCCAAGTTCTGGGGATACAAAGTAAAGAAAAATAACCAACAAGTCACTGTTCTCAAAGAACTCTCAATCTAATGGGGGGAGACAATATACGAACAACTACAGGCATATTTCATTTTATTGTACTTTGCTTTATTATACTTTGAAGATAGTTTGCTTTTTGTTTTACAAATTGAAGGTTTGTGGCAACCCCGTGTCAAGCAAATCTATCAACTCTGTTTTTTCCAGTAGCATAATGAGCACAATATGTTTCCGTGACACATTTTGATGATTCTCACGATGTCAAACTTTTTCATTATTATTATATCCATTATGGCAATACACGATCTGTGATCTTTGATGTTACTCTTGTCATAGTTTTGAGGCTCTACTAACTGCACCCATATAAGATGATGAACTTAATCAATAAATTTTGAGTGTTCTGACTTCTCCAGCTGTTCCCCCTTGGGACATTACAATATTGAAATTAGACCAATTAATAACCTTACAATGGCTTCTAAGTGCACAAATGAAAGGAAGAGTCAATCAAAACTAGCAAACTTACTTTAAGAAATTGCTACAGCCACCCCAGCCTTCAGCAACCACCACCTGGATCAGTCAGCAGCTATCAACATCGAGGCAACACTCTCCACCAGGAAAAAAGATTACAATTCACTGAAGGCTCAGGTGATGGTTAGCATTTTTAAATTCTAAAGTATTTTAGTGTACAATAATAGACTATAGTACAGTGCAAACATAACTTTTAAATATACTGGGAAACCAAAAAATTCATGTGACTTGCTTTATTACAGTGGTCTGGAACTGAAACTAAAGAATCTCTAAGACATGCCTGTGTGTACAAACTCTGTCTATCTATCTATCTATTTTTCTATGTATATGTATATATACACACATGTATATATGTATGTGTATACATCTGTGTGTCTATTATATGTATGTATATATGTATATATTATATGCTGCATATAATATATACATATACATAATAAATTGGAGTTCATCTCAGGAAAGTCATGATGATTAATGAGGTCTGGGAAAGATTTCTTGTAAAAGGTGGAATGTTAGCTGAGACTAGAAGAAAACCAGGGAAACTTGGAGCCAACAATGAGGAGGAAGAGAGTTTTAGACATGAGGAGGAAGTAGGGGTGAGGGGTGACCTAGATAGTCAGTGAAAATCCCAAGAGTTAGGAGATGAGACCATCCTGTACAAGGAACATCAAGGAGGCCAGTGTCACTGGGTACATGAGAAGGTGGAAGGTAGTAAAGTGTAAAAAGATTTAAAGTTAGGAAAAGATAGGTTATAATAGACTTTAAAAGCCAAATAGAGGATTCTATATTTGTTTCTTTAGGTAACTGGGAGGCACTGAAGTTTATTAAAGCAAAGGTACATGCCTTATAAGAAGTTAATCAGCAAATTTTAAAATTAATTAATTAATTTGATTTTAATTAATTAAAAATATTTAATGATTGTCTCCTGGAGAATTGATAGATACATTACTTGCAATGGTAGCAGTAATGTACTTGGTCAATATAGTTTTTATAATTATATTACAGGTTTATCAGTTAGAAAAATATAAAAGTAGTTCATATTTATGTGGTACCATAAGGCTTATAAAGCAATTTTTTCACAAAGACTTTGTGAGATAAGTAGTACAAGTACCATTATTAACATTTTATAGGGGAATAAACTGAGCTTAAGTGGGGGAAGGTGGCTTGTCCATAAGAAAATACTTAGTAAAGGAGTCTGGACTCAAACTAAGGTCTTCTGATTCCAGTCCAGCATTCTTTCTACTCTATCTTACTGCTTGCTCGTTAATTGTCTTTACATTTCCAATTTTTGTCATTTCTAATAACATAACTCATTATATTCAAATATTAATCTATTTAGCCATTTCCCCTAACCATTACATTTATATTATTTCCAGTTTTGCTCAATAATTGTTACAGACCCACTAGCAAAATAGGCACATAAGATAAATGGCTCCATGATCTACAGACAGCTCCCTTCCAGTCATTCCAGGATGTACCATGTGAGATTATCTTTCCTTTAACTCGTACGTTATCTCTATCTCCTCATTTTTCTCTACTGTCTTTTTATTTTTTTAGATTCTGTTATTTACTCCGTGGTACTGGAAGACCTCCACAGAGGAAGGTTGGAAAGTTCTCATTTCTAATCTTGTACAAAGTACAGGTTGCCCTACATAGTGCAAAAATCCTTAATTTTTGTTTGGGGTAATCTCACCCTGATCCTTTGTCTGCTACTCTGATGTACTATTTATTGACTTGTCCTATCAATAATCCCAGTGTTTTGTAGATATGGTAGCGGGTCTTAGAAGTGAGTTCATGTTGACCATCTTTCTACAGTCTTCCATCATGAAACCCCCACCCTCAATTCAATTCAAGTCAATGCATAAAATCATAGAATCTTAGAATGAGATGAGGATTGAATCTCAGAAGTCATCTAATTAAAGTCCTATTTGAAACATGGACCTATTTGCCAGTGATCATATAACTTCTATTTGAATACCACCAGCTTAGGATAGAGAACCCAATACCTAGGTGATATAGTGTATTGAGCTCTTAACCAGAGTCAGAAAGACAAGAGTTCATATCCTTGCCTCAGATATTTACTAGTTTTATGACTCTGGGCAAGTCACTTAACCTCTAATTGCCTCATTTTCCTCATCTGTAAAATGGGGATAATAATTGTGTCTATCTCCAAGGATTGTTATGAGAATGAAATACAATAATATTTTATGATACTTTCTTAGACCATTGTATTTGTAAAGTGAATCTTCTTATTTGGCTACATTATCCATATGATCTATCTCTATTAGGCTTTTTCTTGTGGTGTCGCACCAAAATTGTCCTGTATACACTAAAACCTTGTTCTTTGAATGATCCTAAGGCTAGAATTACAAAGGACTGGCAGCTGATGAAAGTTTTTGCAAAATTTGAAAAGTGACAATGTTTATACTGAATTTTAATAAGAAACATACCAATTTTAAAAATTAAAAGAATTAATTTTTAAAATGTAATTTTTATAAATTTGTAGTACTCATACTTAAGAAGCTATTAAAGCTTAAGACTACATTGAGATTTGGGGGACATCCTGTATTACCACATTTCTAAGAAAATCAAAGCATTGGAAAATTTTTTGTGGTGGGCATTTGACCTCAGATTTCTCAATGGACCTAAATCTTGTCTTTTCCTCTGTTAGTTTTTTTTTTGTTGTTGTTGTTGTTGTTGGTGTGGTGTAGTAAAGAGGGTGTCAGCCTTGAAGTCAGTCTTTGATGAGGTCTGGCTTTTGGTTTATGTTTTTGCTTGATTTTGGACCCTATCCTTTCTTTTTTCCCCAAGAAAGAATTTGTCAGGTCTGTTGATTGCCCTAATAATCTGATATATGTTAACCTCTCTACCCTTGTAGGGAATATGCCACTGCTTGGCCATTCCAGGAAATCATAAACCTCATCCATACCTCAGCACCATCTGACTAAAAGCTTGTTCATATGTAAACAAATGGGTGATGAATAGTCAAATGAATGAATAAGTCCTTATTAAGTGCTTACTATGCACTAAGCAGTGCACTATGCAACAGAGAACAAATTTTCCCCTCAAAGAGTTTATAAAGCATATATAATGGAATGGATACCCAGGGATAGGTATTTTGGTTGAGAAAATTATAGGGATGGTGCCTGAAGCCATAGGAGAGTAGATTGTCTAAACCTTTCAGATAGTGGTGGCAGGATTGATTATGGTTTTGATATGGGAAAATGTGTGTGTGTGTGTGTGTGTGTGTGTGTGTGTGTGTTTGACAGAAAAAGAGAGACAGAAAACAGAGAGAGAGAGCATGAATTGTTTAGGAAGCAAAATGAACCATGACTGAGGCCTTCTAAATTTAATGGGCTATTTGAGGCACTAGGAAAAGGATTCCTGGACAGGAATTTCAGAGCTAAAAGAGTTAAATCCTTCATTATCAGAAATAGGATGATACACACATTTAGCAGTCACATCCCTTCCTTTGAAGTCTCAGTGTATTTGAAACCCTTTCCTTGATGATTCTTTGTCCCCTCTAACCATTCAATGATTTTCACGACATTCTCATAGTGCAGATAAATAGCAAACTATAGCATCACTATTCCAGAGCTAGAGAAAATGAGTACCAGGGGGGTCATTTGACTTTGGATGTTTTGGACCAGGAAATAGGGATGTCATTTTTTGCTTTGCCACTGACCCTTCAGCCAGTTTGAGCATTCCTAGCTTATGGTACCTACTATGGCATATCCTAGACAAAGGTCTATTTTCTTATTTGGGTGTGTGCTACACTATTTTAGTCTTAATGGATAATAAGCAATACTTTCATTGCATTCTTTTGTTCCTATAGACAGCTTTCTTTTCTCATCTCTTTTCCTCCCACTCTCTCCACATAGAAAATATTAAAACTCTTGCCATAAAGGAAGTGTTTCAGCTGGGGGAAGGGGAAATAGAAGAAGAGCTTTACCTCCCACTTAAAGTCTTCAAAATGCCATGGTATCCTGGATAGGATTGCTAGACTTGAGAGGATGTAATGATGATTTATAAAAGTTTCTAATGAATATGTACTAGCTAATATAATCTCATCAGAGACATGGACTCTGTTCACTAGAAAAATCTCACATTTTTCTGTGTCTCAATTGTAGGCCCAAATTTTCCCTTCCAAGTATGTATGTGATTCAAGTGCCACATTAATAACCAGCTGGTCTTTTTATAGAATGCATTTTGGAGATTATGGAGATCTCCCTATAAGGAAGATAGAATTTCTAATATTTATCTACCAAAGAAAGATGATCTGTGGGAAAGTGATCTTCTCCTCCTTCAGAGTCTTTGGAGAATAAAGAGTAGGTCCATCTTTTGTCCTGACAGAAGTATAGTCTCTAGTGCTATAAGGACACAAGTTGCTGATTTAGGTATCTCAGAGTTGGAGAGTAGATGCTAAGGGCTGAAGGCAAGCAAGGAAGTTAGCATTAGAACAGAACAATGTCCAGATTATGTAGCATATGGTCATAAAAGGAATTTTGCATATGAAGCCTAAGATATAGAAAAATTAGCTAATTTGGCTAAGGCCATACAGATATTAATGAGCAGATCTAGGATTTGAACCAAGAATATATTTCCTTCAATGTAAAATGAATCATTATATAGCTAGAATTTATAGAGAGCTTTAAAGCTGAAAAAGCACTTTACAAATATTATCCCATTTGATCCTTGTAGTAGCCCTGGGAGATAAGTAAGTAAGCCCAGATGAAGAAACTGAGGCAAGCAAAAGGTTAAGTGACTTGTTAAGGATCACACAGCTAGTAAGTGGATTTGAATTCAAGGTATTCTTGACTCCAGGTTCACTAGTCACTGTATCATGCAGCTATCTCTGAGAGGGTTTTATTAAGTCCAGCAGTCACTGTACCACCTGCCCATTTCTGAAGGGGTTGTATTAGGTGATCTCTCAAGTCCTAGCTTCTAATCTAAAGTCCTGTGATCTTGTGTAGTAATTGTGGACTTTCTTATTAAAATCAAGCTTCCAAGTCTATGTAAAAGCAAAAGTAGAAGTAGGGGAAACAGAGTAGGAGTTAGAAGGAAGGACCCCCTTAAGAAGCAATATGCTGAAGTGTTAGCCATGGAGTAAGAGAGTTCCAACTCCACTTTGGATGCTTACTACCTGCATGACCTCAGGCAAGATATGACCTCCCTTAGCCTCAGCTTCCTCAACTGAAGGTTGGTCTTGATGAGCTCTAAGGTCTAAGTCTAAGTTCTGTGAATGCCATCCCTGATGCTAAATACAGAAGTTCTTTTTTCTTAAATTGTTCCCACCAATTTTGAAGACGGGGGTCTAAGGTCTTTATTTCTCTGGTCAAGGACTAACTTTATTCCTTTGTGCTTCACTGCTTAGATGAAAGTCATTGAAAACACCCAGAAGGCAACTTTTGTTCTGATATTCTTTGCCTCTTCTCTCCTGTCTCTACTGCTTTCATAGACAACCTACATTAATGACTTGGAATAGAATCACACAATATTAGAACTAAAAGGAAACTTAGAGATCACTTAGTCCCACTTTACAAATGAAGAAACTGAGGACTAGACAGGTGAATGCCTTGCCCAAGGACTCAGCTGTCAAAAGAGGTGTGCTGGTAAATGTTTAGCAATTGACTCTTTGAAAAAAGAAAAAAGGTACCCATAGTACACCTTTACATGTAATAGGCATTATTAACATTTTATCTATTATTTTAAGTCTAGACACTCAACAAAACAATAAGTTAAGCCCTAATTTGTAGCATTTGTCAATTTTTGAGGTGTAAATGCTCACACTAAAAGTAACTGTCTCTTTTAAGCCTATAAGAGCTGGCTCCAGTGTACCCTTGGCTATTAATCATCAGAAACAGAACTTGAACCAGAATCTTCTGACTTTAAAGACCAATTCTCTTTTCAAATACAAGACATGTCTATTTATTATTCCAATATAGGAAATACAAACTGCTCAAAAATTCTTTAGGAAAGTTATAGATGATAGATGCAGAGTGAAAAGTGCACCTTTAGAATTGAAGACCTAACTTTTGAGGTTGGAGTCATCTGGAACAACTATGCCTTATCAGAATATGTCTTTTGGTGCTTCTTTCAGAGACAAAATACAAAGAAAGCTAGGCAGATGATGGGTCTCAATTACCAAGGCATTTATGATCTCCTCTTACCTTTTAAAAATTCTCTTCTTTCTTACAACTATCATATTTATCTTTTCTATCTCCGATTAGCTAGAAGGAAGAGTCTTTTGCAAGTTTTCATATGATTCTATGATTTTAGAAATCGATCATAAACTACACTCATGTCCTATGCTTTGCATCCTTGTGGGCACCATTTCTTGGCCTACCCCCAGATCGTCTCTTCCTAAAATAGATTCTATATTAGAGTTTCTTAATTTGGGGTTAAAATTTTTACTTTAATTTTGAAAATATAATTGTAACATATTACATTATAGTTGACTTCCCTTGTAATATTGCATATTTTATTTTATATTTTAAAAAATATTTTCTGAGAAGAAGTCTATAGGCTTCACCAGACTGCCATAGAGGTCCATGACACACAAAAAAGGTTAAAACACTCTGGGTTATAGAGAGCTCAGAAACTTGCCATTTATATATATTATTCCTAAAGAACCTGACTGATCTTCATAACATTTTCCTAGGACTAGTTTCATTGAATGTTGATGGAAGCATTATAATCTGAAAAGCATGAGTCTCCAATTCTTTAGTACAAACTGCTTCACTTCCCGACCCTCCACATATTTCTGACTCTCTCATGCATACCTGCAAAGTTTCCAACCCTAATGAGTCTATTTCAACTGACTTTTTTCTCCGCTCTTTCTGTGTCTGTGTCTCTTTATCTTGGTCTCTGTCTCTCCCTTCTCTCCATAAGCTCACTAGTACTTACTCCTTCCATTCTCTACGTATTCTTTCCTTTATGGAATATTCTATACTTCCCTTGAGTACATTCTGACTCTCTAACCAGTCCTATTATTTTTTTTAATTTTTTAATCATTTATTAATATTCATTTTTAACATGGTTACATGATTCATGCTCCTACTTTCCCCTTCACCCCTCAAACCCCCCCACCCATGGCTGATGCCCATTTCCACTGGTTTTATCATGTGTCCTTGTTCAAGACCTATTTCCAAATTGTTGTTAGTTGCATTGGTGTGGTAATTTCCAGTCTACATCCCCAATCATGTCCACCCCGACCCATGCGTTCAAATAGCAGTTTTTCTTATATGTTTCTTCTCCTGCAGTCCTTCCTCTGAATGTGGGTAGCGTTCTTTACCATAAATCCCTCAGAGCTGTCCTGGGTCATTGCATTGCTGCTGGTACAGAAGTCCATTACATTCGATTTTACCATAGTATATCAGTCTCTGTGTACAATGTTCTCCTCGCTCTGCTCCTTTTGCTCTGTATCAGTTCCTGGAGGACTTTCAATTCACCTGGAACTCCTCCAGTTTATTATTCCTTTGAGCACAATAGTATTCCATCACCAGCATATACAACAGTTTGTTCAGCCATTCCCCAATTGAAGGACATTCTCTCCTTTTCCAGTTCTTTGCCACCACAAAAAGCGCAGCTATAAATATTTTCGTACAAGTCTGTTTATCTATGATCTCTTTGGGGTACAAACCCAACAATGGTATGGCTGGATCAAAGGGCAGGCATTCTTTTATAGCCCTTTGAGCATAGTTCCAAATTGCCATCCAGAATGGTTGGATCAGTTCACAGCTCCACCAGCAATGCATTAATGTCCCAATTTTGCCACATCCCCTCCAAAATTCATTACTCTCCCCTTCTTTCATTTTAGCCAATCTGTTAGGTGTGAGGTGATACCTCAGAGTTGTTTTGATTTGCATTTCTCTAATTATTAGAGATTTAGAACACTTTCTCATGTGCTTATTGATACTTTTGATTTCTTTACATGAAAATTGCCTATCCATGTCTCTTGCCCATTTATCAATTGGGGAATGGCTTGATTTTTTATATAATTGATTTAACTCCTTGTATATTTGAGTAATTAGACCCCTGTCACAGTTTTTTGTTATAAAGATTTTTTCCCAATTTGTTGTTTCCCTTCTGATTTTGACTACATTGTTTTTGTTTATACAAAAGATTTTTAGCTTAATATAATCAAAACCATTTAATTTACATTTTGTAATTTTCTCTAACTCTTGCTTGGTTTTAAAATCTTTCCTTTCCCAGAGATCTGACAGGTATACTATTTTGTGTTCACTTAACTTATTTATAGTTTCCCTCTTTATACTCAAGTCATTCACCCATTCTGAATTTATCTTGGTGTAGGGAATGAGATGTTGATCTAAACCTAATCTCTCCCATATTGTTTTCCAAATTTCACAGCAATTTTTGTCAAATAGTGGATTCATGTCCCAAAAGTTGGGCTCTTTGGGTTTATCAAACACTATCTTGCTGATGTCATTAACCCCAAGTCTATTCCACTGATCCTCCCTTCTATCTCTTAGCCAGTACCATATTGTTTTAATGACTGCTACTTTATAGTATAATTTAATATCTGGTACTGGTAGGCCCCCTTCCTTCACATTTTTTTTTCATTATTTCCCTTGATATTCTTGATCTTTTGTTATTCCAAATGAAATTTGTTATAGTTTTTCCTAATTCATTAAAGAAGTTTTTTGATAATTTGATAGGTATGGCGCTAAATAGGTAAATTAATTTGGGTAGAATGGTCATTTTTATTATGTTAGCTCATCCTACCCATGAGCAATTAATGGCTTTCCAATTGTTGAGATCCAGTTTTATTTGTTTGGAAAGTGTTTTGTAGTTGTTTTCATATAATTGCTGTGTTTGTTTTGGTAGATAGATTCCCAAGTATTTTTTATTGTCTAGGGTGATTTTAAATGGTGTTTCTCTTTCTACCTCTTGCTGCTCTAATGTGTTGGAAATGTATAGAAATGCTGATGATTTATGTGCATTTATTTTGTATCCTGCAACTTTGATAAAGTTGTTGATTATTTCTACCAGCTTCTTACTTAATTCTCTAGGATTTTTTAAGTACACCATCATATCATCTGCAAAGAGTGATAGTTTAGTCTCCTTTTTTCCTATTTTGATACCTTCAATCTCTTTTTCTTCTCTATTTGCTACTGCTAGTGTTTCTAGTACTATGTTGAATAATAGAGGTGATAATGGGCATCCTTGTTTCACTCCTGATCTTATTGGGAAGGCTTCTAATTTATCCCCATTGCATATGATGCTTGTTGATTGTTTTAGGTATATACTGTTTATTATTTTTAGAAAAGGTCCTTCTATTCCTATACTTTTCGGTGTTTTCAATAGGAATGGATGCTGTATTTTGTCAAAGGCTTTTTCAGCATCTATTGAGATAATCATGATTTTTGTTGGTTAGACTGTTGATATGGTCAATTATGTGGATGGTTTTCCTAATGTTGAATCATCCTTGCATTCCTGGTATAAATCCCACCTGATCATGGTGGATGATCTTCTTAATTACTTGCTGGAGTCTCTTTGCTAATGTTCTATTTAAGAATTTTGCATTTATGTTCATTAGGGAGATTGGTCTATAGTTTTCTTTCTCTGTTTTTGGTCTACCTGGCTTTGGAATTAGTACCATATTTGTGTCATAAAAGGAATTTGGTAGGACTCCTTCTTTGCTTATCATATCAAATAATTTGTATAGTATTGGGATTAGTTGCTCTTTGAATGTCTGATAGAATTCACTTGTGAATCCATCAGGTCCTGGTGATTTTTTCTTAGGGAGTTCTTTGATGGCTTGTTCAATTTCTTTTTCTGATATGGGATTATTTAGGTATTCTATTTCTTCTGCTGTTAATCTAGGCAATTTAAATTTTTGTAAATATTCATCCATATCTCCTAAATTATTATATTTGTTGCCATATAATTGGACGAAATAGTTTTTAATGATTGCCTTAATTTCCTCTTCATTAGAGGGGAGGTCTCCCTTTTCATCTTTAATACTGTCAATTTGGTTTTCTTCTTTTCTTTTTTTTTATAAGATTGACCACTACTTTGTCTATTTTATCTGTTTTTTCAAAATACCAGCTTCTAGTCTTATTTATTAATTCAATAGTTCTTTTACTTTCGATTTTATTAAATTCTCCCTTAATTTTTGGTATTTCTAAATTTAGTTTTCATCTGGGGTTTTAATTTAATCTCTGCCCTCCTTAATTTGTTAATATATGCACTCAAGGATATAAATTTCCCCTGACTACTGCCTTGGCTGCATCCCACAGAGTTTGGTAGGATGTCTCATCATTGTCATTCTCTTCAATGAAATTGTTGATTGTTTCTATGATTTCTTTTTTGACAAATTGGTTTTGGAGAATCATATTGTTTAATTTCCAATTGGTTTTTGATTTGCCTATCCAGGTGCCCTTACTAATTATTATTTTTATTGCATTATGATCTGTGAGAAGGTTACATTTATTATTTCTGCTCTTTTGCATTTGTTTGCAATGATTCTGTGCCCTATAACATGGTCAATCTTTGTGAATGTGCCATGTGCAGCTGAAAAGAAGGTGTATTCCTTTTTGTCCCTATTTATTTTTCTCCACATATCAACTAAATCTAATTTTTCTAGGACTTCATTCACCTCTCTTACCTCTTTCTTATTTATTTTTTGGTTTGATTTATCTAGATCTGAAAGAGGAATATTTAGATCTCCCACTATTATGATTTTACTATCTATTTCCTTCTTGAGCTCTGCCAGTTTCCCCTTTATGAATTTGGATGCTATACCACTTGGTGCATACATATTGAGCAGTATTATTTCCTCATTGTTTATACTGCCTTTAATCAGGATGTAATGGCCTTCCCTTTCTTTTTTAATCATATCTATTTTTACTTTGGCTTTGTCAGAGATCATAATAGCCACTCCTGCCTTCTTTTTCTCATTTGATGCCCAAAAGATTTTGCTCAAGCCCTTAACCTTAAACTTGTGTATGTCCACCTGCCTCATATGTGTTTCTTGTAGACAACATATGGTAGGATTTTGGTTTCTGATCCACTCTGCTATTTGCTTCCATTTTATGAGAGAGTTCATCCCATTCACATTCAGAGTTACAATTATCAGTTGTGCATTCACTGACATTTTTGCATCCTCCCCTGGACTCACTCCTTCTTCTTACACTATTTTCTTTTAAACCAGTGGTTTGCTTTGAGCCAGTATCCCTTATCCCCTCCCTTGATTAACTTCCCTTTATACCCCCTCCTTTGTTATTTCCCTCTTTTTATTTTTAAAGGCCTAATGAATTCCCTCCCTCTTCTTCTCCCCTCCCTTTTTTGACCTCCCCACTCTCCTGCTCCCTTTGGTTTATCCCTTCTGACTTTCTCAGTAGGATTAAATAGAGTTTTTTATCCCAATGGATAATATAGCTACTCTTCCCTCTTAGGGTTGATTACACCGAGAGTAAGGTTTAAATATTACCTCTTAATGCTCTCTTCCTCTCCTTATAATAGTATTTATCCCCTCCCCTTTCCATGCCCTCTTTGTGTTTAATAGAATATCCTATTTTTCTTATTCACTCAAATTTCTCTTGGTGTCCCCTACTATTCCCCGCCCTTCTTTCCCACCCCCTCATGTCATCTTAGACCATTTAGTATTTTGTCCTCTCCCTATGAGTTATTCTTCTGATTGCTATAATAGTGAATATTATAATAGTGAATAGAGTTCACTACAGAGAATTATACATAGCATTTCTCCACATAGGATTACAGATAATTAGATCTTATTTAAGCCCTTAAAGAGTCAAATTTAAAAAATTATGAGTTTTCTTTCTTTCCCCTATGTTTCTTATTTACCTTTTCATGTTTCTCTTGATTTTTGTGGTTGGATATCAAACTTTCCATTTAGCCCTGGTCTTTTCTGTGCAAATACTTGGAAATCTTCAATTTTGTTGAATGCCCATACTTTCCCCTGGAAGTATATAGTCACTTTCGATGGGTAGTTGATCGGTGGCTGAAGGCCCAGCTCTCTTGTCTTTCTGAATATTGTATTCCAAGCCTTGCAGTCTTTTAGCGTGGAGGCTGCCAGATCCTGTGTGATCCTGATTGGTGCTCCTTGATATTTGAATTGTCTCTTTCTGGCTTCTTGTAAGATTTTTTCTTTTACTTGAAAGCTCTTGAATTTGGCTATTATATTCCCTGGTGTTGACTTTTCTGTGTCCAGTGTAGAGGGTGATCTGTGGATCCTTTCAATGTCTATATTGCCCTCTTGTTGTAGAACTTCAGGGCAATTTTGCTGAATAATTTCTTTAAGTATGGAGTCCAAGTTTCTATTAATTTCTGCCTTTTCTGGAAGACCAATGATTCTCAAATTGTCTCTTCTAGACCGGTCTTCTTGGTCTGTCACTTTCTCATTGAGGTATTTCATGTTGTCTTGAGAGATCATTGGCTTCTAATTGTTCAATTCTAGCCTTTAGGGACTGGTTTTCCTTTTTCAATCTGGTCATTTCTGGTGTTCAATTTGCTTATCAGTTCATTTGATTTCTGAGCCTCACTTTCCAATTGCAAAATTCTGCCTTTTAAACTGTTATTTTCTTGACAGATCTCTTCCATCTTCTTCAAAATCTCAGTTTTGAACTCTTCCATAGCTTGTGACCAGTTTTCATTGTTTTGGGAAGGTTTGGATACTTGTTTGTCCTCCTCTGTTGTCTGGATTTTCTCTGTGTAAAAGTTGTCAAGTGTTCCAGAGTTTTTCTTGATAATCTTTTTCTTCTTCTGGGGTTCTCAGCTTGCCATTGTTAGCCCTGTCCCTTCTCAGCTTTGTCTTCACACTCAGGGTCTGTCTGTGCTGTCTAGGCTCCGAGGGCTCAGATCTCCTTGTTCTTGGGGTCAAGCCTCCTGGTTGTCCCTGGTCTGCCCCTCTGCCCGAGGCTCCTTCAGCAGTCTCAGGGCGCTGCTTCCACAGCCTCATTCCTGTATGCACAGGGTCCCCACTCGAGGTCCAAGCCTGCGCTCGTGATCCTTGTCTGCGCCTAGGGCTCTGCCTTCACCCACACCAGCGTTCTTTAGCTTCTTGGGGTCCTAGTTCTTGGTGCTCTCAGGTACAAGCCCTGGAGCTGCTAGTGACTTACTGGTTGCCCCAATCCTGCTTTCACTCTTGTGCATTGGCCTCTGGGCTGTACATGGTGTGGGGGTGGGGGAGGGGCTTCTTCCTCTCATGCTCTAGTGAGAGCTGTTTCACCCCTTTATAGCATGGAAATGCCCTGATTCCACATACCTACAATGCTGCGCCCTGTTGTAGGGTCCCTTTGCTCGTCTGGATTCGTTTTTATGTCCCCTTGAGGAGTCCTGTATGCTTTGGTTAGGAGAGATTGAGCAGCTGCTCCTTGCTCTGCCTTCATCTTAACCGGAAGTCCCTCTTTAATCTAACCAGTCCTATTATTAATCAGTGTACAGTTCACCATGGAAATCTTCTTCCTAGGGTCTGTCTATTTTACCACGTCTAATACCAGCATTAAGGGTATATCTTATCTTTTTAAATAGTTTCAAGATATAACTGACAGAAGGCAAAAGCATGTGAACCCCAGGACATAACTTGTTTTAACTTTGCTAATATAGAGAAACCTGGTAGAAATGAGACTATGGGATATTGCTGGGGAAAGCCACTAGTCTTCTCTAACCAGCACCAGTTATTTTCAATTTCCACAAGATAGAGAATAGTGATAGAAAAATAGTTAAAAATGTATTACTTCAGTGTCAAGGTCATTTTCTATTTGAGGAAGCAAAGCCTAGGGAATATTTGCCAAATCAGAGATCTGTAATAATTTTATTGTTGTTCAATAAACTCTTCATGACACCATTTAGGGTTTTCCTAGCAAAAATATTAGAATGGTTTGCCATTTCTTTTTCTCCAGCTAATTTTACAGATGAGGAACTGAAGCAAACATATAGCTAGTGAGTATCTGAGGCCAGATTTGAACTCACCAAGATGAGTCTTCCTGTTTCAGGCCAATATTCTACCCACTATACTACCTAGCTCACCATAATAATACCTAAGAATTAAACATGGATTCTTATCATAAATTAGATGGTAGTGCAAATGAGAAACTCTGTGGAGACAGTTGAAAAGAGGAAGTTGAATCAGAGTCAAGTAGTTCAGAGAAGAATCAAAGAGAGTAATTCCAAGAAGAATTCAACTAGAAGAACCAGTGCTTTTGTTGTCTTTGGGTACAGTCTAATTGAGGTGAAGAATTCTTCTTAGTCGTTAACTGGAAGGGCTAACTGAAGAGAGCTATGGCCTTCCTTTTCAGATGAGAGGCTTACTAATCATGGCATCCCTAATGTATATGGAATAGTTGACATTGAAGATAGGTAGATAACTAAAGGACAATTGAAGCAGAGATGCCACACTTGGTAGAATAGCAGAGATGCCCAGTGTGGAAATAGCTGGCAAAGATAAATGGATAACAGTTTTTAACCCAGGGAAGAATAAGTTCAACAGAAATAAGTGTGATAACAGTTACCATAAGACAACAGCTTTGCAACAGTAGGCTCAAGAATTATGCCGTCTTTGTGCACATCTTTCTTTTTAACACATCCCTCTATGTAACAAATTCTTCAACTTCAACTTCTTTTTCTTCTTTCTTCTCTCATTCTCTTTATTTCTTCCTCCCTCTTCTTTTCCCTTTCCCTTTCTTCCCCTCTCTCCATCTCTCTCTCTCTCTCTCTCTCTCTCTCTCTCTCTCTCTCTCTCTCTCTCTCTCTCTCTTTCTCTCTGATGATCTAGTCCAGGGACTAGTAAACTAATATTTAGGGCCAAGTCCAGTCTGTCACCTACTTGTGTAGGCTCATGAGCTAAGAATGATTTTTATATTTTAAAATAAAATTTTGTATTTCAAAAATGTAGAAACCATTCTTAGCCCTGCTACAAAAGCAGGTAGAGGGCTTCAGGTCACAAAATGCCAATCCTGATCTAATATAACTCCACATTTTATAGATGAAGAAATTGAGGCCACGAATGATAGTGATTTACCTAAGCTTACAGAGTCAGCCAGTGGCAGACTTGGTATTCAAACTTTTTTCTCCTTATTCCAAGTCTGAGGCTTTTCCCACAAATCTCAGACTCCAACTCTTTTTGTTACCTTTTTTCCTCTTTGCCCTAAGACAAAACTTAGTAATTTTTTTTCCTTCTTAGGAAGATGACACTGTTGTGAATGTTTAGACTTCTCAACCTTTTATAACAACATATCCATTTACAATAATATTCTGTATAGTGTTATTTTCTTATTTACTGTCAGAGAGAGAATTCCTTACATAATAAGACCAAAAATCAGGACTAGCTATTGTAGGTATCTTAGGGATTGATTATAACCCATACCTTGATTTGAAGTTACATTTGGTGAGTGCAGGGAGTTAATGAAAATAGACTTTATTTTGGTGGCATACTGGCTTAATTTAATAATTGGCTTCCTCCCCTCCAAAAAATGTGGGTAAAACATTTAATCTACCTTATTAATACTTTCTTCATCACTTTCTTAAATCTAGATAATCAATAGAACAACAAGTTAAGCTCTTCCTGTGGGAGAAGCTATAAGGTGAAATTAAATTCCCATTATTTTAGCTTATTTACCAAAAATGAGGTATCATTTGTTCTAAGAATTACTTGGGCAAATCCTGAGAGATGCACATTGGGGTACATTGATAAATTTTCTTTTTTAAATTTAAAAAGTTATTTCTAGTATTCCATTATGCCTTTGTAAATGAAATGACCTCGTTTGAAATGCATCAGGGAAGGCATCAAGGAGGAATTTTATATAATAGGATAGAAACTATTCCATGATCTGACTGGACATATCCTTATTCACAAAATGTTAGACTAACACAGAGAAATGTTACCACTCTCAAAAGGGGTAAAGTTAGGAGTTAAAAGGTGGTCAGCACTCTGATAGAACGGTCTTTTGGATGTCACCCCAAAGCTCCCTCTGCTTTTGGGCAGTGTCTATAATGCACTAGAGCAGTGATGGGCAAAGTTTTGAGCTTGGTGTGTCAAAATTTGCCAAAAAACAAGCATAACTCTGGAGGTGTGTCATTTTGAGAAAAAAAACTATAATTTCATGATATTTGTAGTTTAAATAATATAATTTTCTATATGCAGTCACGTGTAATCAAAAACAGCTACACATGTCATAGGTTTGCCATCAGGGCACTAGAGGGTAAACACTGGACAGCACTTAGACCTTATTCCTGAATTAGAATAAATTACTATTCCCAGAGCCCTTGTCCTATCATAAGGTCATAATAACAATTGACATTTTGGTAGCATTTTAAAGCTTACAAAGCATTTTCCTTATAAATGTTCTATCAAGTAAGTAGTGAAAATATCCCTAGTATTAAATCTGAAAGGAACTTTAAAGATCACAGGATCATATAGTCATCTACCATTTCATAGCTGTTTGTTGAATGGAATTGAATCACATACATCCTGGATATGTCCTTGGACAATCCACTCCTTACATTGGTAGGGAATTATTTGTACTTCAAGGTTACCCAAATTATTGGTAAAGAGTAGTTTGGACTCAATTCACACACTCACATGCACATACAATTACGTCAACTAAACCCTCTACTGTCTGACTGCTCTGTGCCAGCAAAAGCTGCTTGTAACCACAGCTATGACCCTGCTGTTGATACCAATGTTGCCTTGATTCAAATTCCATTTCACTATGTCCTTGAATCATTCTTTTTGAGTGACTTGTGTGCAAACGACCTGTCTTCTGTTTGCAGAACAGTGTGCACTGCAATGTTGACTGGTTTATCCAGTTACCTATGATTAGCATGCTGGTCACCATGGTACCCAGGTGCTTTTGAAAAGAGTGAGTGAGGAAGAGAGATGTTTTTCTTACATGACTATTTCAATAGAATAGAGCTGAGCAATGATGGATGTGACTCTTATGCTGGGGAACTGACTATAGCAAGAAACCCTATAATTAGGCTGCCTCTATGTTCTGTGCAGGATGGCGAAGAGAGGAAGCTTCCTTATGCCCAAGAGCAGATTAAGCATCTGAATCACATATTGAAAAACCATCTTCTCTGTGCTATAGAGAATGGTGCTCTCCATAGCCAGTAATAACTCAATTATCTTTTCCACTTTTTAAAAATTGGACTTGAGGTTTCATTGGCATACAGAATACCTAGTAAAGAAACTGGAGCAGTTAAGTGGCACGGTGGATAGAGTGCCAGGTTTGAAGACAAGAAGACTCATCTTCTTGAGTTCAAATCTGACTTCAGATTTTTACAAGCTGTGTGAGCTTTGGCAAGCCACTTAGCTTTATTTGCCTCACTTTCCTCATCTGTAAAATGAGATGTAGAAGGAAATGGCAAACCACTCTACTATCTCTGTCAAGAAAACCCCAAAAGGAATCACAAAGACTCATACATGACTGAAAAATAACTGAACAACAACAAAAGTAAAGAAATTCTTCCTATTGATTTAAATTAAATTATGTTTTAGACTATTCCCTGGGGTACAGAGAGGCTAAATGACTTCTCCAGAAGCAATAAGTCAGGATATAACAGAGGCAAGACATGAACTCAAGCCTTCATGATTCTGAGGTTTTCCATTCACTAGCCTATGCTGCCTTTCTTTTCAAACCATTTCCTGATCATTACTTATCTCCCTTCATGATAAGACCATTATAGTGAATGAATCCATTGGCAGATGTGTGGCTCTGAAGCAGATTCCTGAGATGTAGGATTAGTCACCCAGGCAAGCTGGTCCTGAGTTTTTGAGCCTATACAATGAAAAGCCTCAAGACTGACTTTGTAGCTAATGTCAGGATCAGAGTCAATACAGAATAGATAGTATCAGCCTTGAGCTGTATAACAAAGAATGGTTCCCTTCCTAAACTGTGGCTCTATGAACTACATAAAGGAGTTCATGATGCTTTGTGCTTTCCTTGGTTCTGTTAATTATTTTAATGCTGCCAATTTCCTTCCTTTGATTGGGGGCAGGAGGAGGTGGAATGAGGGTAGAGGGAAAAAAACCTTAGATTTACTGCCTAAGGAGGTACAATCTAAATGAAATAAATAATGCAGTATGCATTTAAGATTAGATTGAGCTTTCTGGTCTTCCCTTTGATTGAATGAATGATCTAATAGCCAAGAGATATATAGAAGCCATAGTTCTGTGGACATGACCAGGGAAATCCTACCCTCTTTATTCTATAACTTGTTCCCTTCTCTGTTCTTCCCTTTATTCTATAAACTGTTTCCTTCTCTGTTCTTTTTCCTTTCTTTTTTTTCTTTGTTGATTGATGTGAGGCATCACTTGTCCATGAGGTCACAATTTATCCTTCCAATAGAATTGCATCTATGAGACCTTTGGTAACACAGATCTCTCTCAGGTTGAATCTTTAAACTTTTATGATGCCATTCCCTTGCAGAAAAGAATGACTCATACGTTTCCTCAGTGGAGTCAAAGTGGCAATAGATACCCAAAGTAGGAGAGAAAAAAGAAGGTCTGTTGCCATGAGGCTCAAGAAAATTATTATCTTTTCTGGGAGACTCCAAGCAAAAGGACTGTACCCCCTGATAAGGGCTGGGGAATTAGCAGAGTGCTGGTAGCCTAAGGTTGGTATAGAGGTGAATGTACACATGGATCTGGTTGTGGATGTGGTTGTGGATATATATGTTAGGGATATGGATATGAATATATATGGATATGTGCATGTGTGCATCAATAAGCCAGAAGCACATATGTGATACATATATACACACAAACATAAGCACATTTATGTGTATCTACATATAGAAAGCATTTATACATTATATCTCACCATCAGATGGCACTTGGCAGGTAGAGTAGGCTGAGATATTCATCGCTTTTGAGTCAGAGACCCGACTATACATGCCTGGGGAATTTGCTCCCCACTCTTAATGTGGGTGGAGCTCCCTTAGTAACTCGTTTCCTTTCAGGTTGGTGCTTTTTAAAAAAAATTCATATATTCAAGGAAAGGGGAAAAATGATTGCCTCAAAAATTAGGATTATATCAGAGGTACATTATCGGTATAAATAGTAACCTTTAACAGGTTGCTTTAACTGACTTGACATCAAAATTACATGCATGATACATTTCAGGATAGTACATGTATATCCAAAGTATAAAGGCAAAAAAGCATAAATAGCAAAAGCAAACAAAACAGAGCAAATTAAAACAGAATGTCAATTCATAATAATGTCGATACATGTCAATACATAATAAATATGTCAATATTTATGTCAATGTCAATACATAATAAACAATAACAATAACAAAACATGTGTACCCATAAGTATATCTACAAATAAACAAATAGCAAAATAATACATAAATGTAAACACTACACTAAATGCATATCATGAGCACTTAAGTGGATAAACATAAAAAGAAAAATAATAAAAGAGAAGCTTGCTCAAACATAGATTAGCACATATCAATGAACATATATTATTAAGCCTTTATTACTTGGTAGACATTGACACCTGTGTAACTACTTCTCGAGCTTCTCCTATAATATCATGCTAGTTTTCTAATGGGTCTAACGAACCTGGCTCTCTTGAATCCTCCTGATAACTCACCTTTACCTAGCTGGTCGATGGTATAAGGTTGATTAGGATCATTATCAGAGCAGTAGGGCTACTTCCCTGAACTAGAACTTTTGGGAAACCCAAATTAGCCATCAGTATTTTAAGGTTCTGTGGGTTTTCTCTGTACTTGAGTTATTTCTGAAGCAAAATTCTAGGCAGATAAAGAACCACCTTTCAGTTCAATACTCACTCAATCTAAATTGGAGCTCTTCTCACTTAAAGAAAAGGTTATTAGGTTACAGTACTCAGAGTTTTCTTTATTTAAAATATCACATTTTGATCCATTGTCTGGTTTCCTGTCTTGTGGGTGATCTTTTTTACTCAGACTCTTAATGAGCTAATATTTTGCCACATCCTGTCTATCCTGCTTATGAAAGGGTTTGATTTACTCTCCATGGGGCACTAAGTGACCTTACAGGTTCCCACCAGTTGCAGGGGCTCATTTGTGAGTAACTAAGTTGCCCCTTCTCTTTATAACTATGAAAGGAGCAATGGTCCAACAATCTACTAATTTTTATAGTCCATATACAGTTGCCCCTTGCTATGTCACGGTTCACTTATAGGGGCTTCACTGTATCAAGGGTTGTTTTTTTAAATCTAATTCTGTATCAAGGAGTTTTCTATATTGCCGGATTATTTGGGTCTCTGTGTGTGTGTGTGTGTGTGTGTGAAAACCACCAGTTTACTGAATGGAAAAATCCAACAGCAACTCCTTGCCCCCAGTGGCCCAACCAAGAGAGCAGCTGAGCCCAGGCAAGGTGCTCATCAGGACTGTGTAACAGGACTGGGAGACACCGGAGGGCTCGCTAAGAAGGGAGTAGCCTTTCTGTCCAAAACTCTGAGATAGGGATGAGCTCAGGGGCAGGAAGGGGGTCTCCATAGACAGAATGCTGACAAGAGGACGTAGGCCTGGCACCTGGAGTTCAATCCCCCGCCCCCATCTTCGGGGTAGCAGAAGGGGAAGCTGGGGCTCAGATGTGTGTGATCGCCATAAGGAGGAATGAGACCTGTGGACACACAGCCAGGCTGGGACAAGAACAAAGGGTATAGGGATCCAAGCAGGGGCTCGCCAGGTCTGGGAGGCTGCCCACAGAGGGAGAAGAGAGGGAAGGAACAGGTGCTGGGTGGGATCCTGGGGGAGGCAAGACTAGACCAGAATGAGGTGGGGCAAGAGTGTTGGAATCAGAGAAGCCAAAGGGGTTAGGGCCTGGCACACAGGGGAGTCACAGGGAATCAAGAACAGAGAGTAGAAGTCAATGAGTTCTCAAAGACATGCACAACATCAATAGGATACTTCTGAGGACATGGGGATGCTGGGCAGGGCCCCTAGAAGTGGGGCACAGGGACTGGGGGGCCCTTCCCTATTGTGCCCAGCTAGCCAGGAGACAGAGAGGCTCAGCCCCCCGACTGCCCCTTTCATGCTGCCTGAGCCTCCTCTGTCCCTTTGGCCCCAGGTGTTATGTGGAGATCCAAAGCATGGAATCCCTGCAAAGGTACAGGGATAGCCTCACCCAGAATTCCAGGGGACCCCCCTGGAGAACTATGGGTGAGGGGGCAGTTGAGAAGGGTTTGAGACAGTTATTTTGTGGAGGTTGAAGTGAGCAGACACCCTGCTTACTACTCCAGACTTGGGGATTCACCTGAGGTGACCATTGTGGCATAGCCAGTGTGGTTACTACATAAGGATTAGCCTGTTTAGTAGGGTTAATTTATATCAACTTCATTACAACAATTATTTAGTGATTAGAGAGTAAAGATATTCATTACTAGCAAGGGTGCCAGTTTTAGTTAAGTGCCTTCATCCCCTCCTGTGAAGGGGGGAAGGGCAACATTAACTTAACAGTTCAGGGTCACCTTTCCTTATTCAAATACCTTCATTAACCTCTCTAGTTTTCCTTGTTATTTCATAATATAACCTTTACCTTCAAAACTGTGCCTGGGAAATTATTTGGGGGAATACTCACAACTCAGTCTGGACATCTAATTTGAATCCTGTCTGCTGCCAGTTTAAGAAGATCATCTCAGTCCACAACAGTTATAGCTAGTTTCTACTTACTCCTCTAATTGACCTGTGAGGAATATAAATTAAAGAAAAGGAACATCATTGGGGTTTCAGTCATAACAAAAACTTACCAGGATCTGATCCTGTCTTCATACCCAACTGAAACAGCAACTGTTAGAGGGGGAGGGGTTTGAGATCCAGGAGTGTTTAATCCCCTCCTTTCCTCACTGAAGCCTGTCAATCTGTGGCTCTTGACTTGAAGCTCTATTTGGCCCTGACACATTTATCTGCTTCTCCAAACTATCTGTTATTATCATCATAACACAGGCCACCACTTCTGTCCCCCTCAGGAAAGTCAAGCTGACTTGAGACAGAGATGATGTTCCTGGGGTAGGGTGGGTTGAACTAATTCCTAATCAAATCTGGGGACCTGTGGGTACCCCTCACCAGAGCTGCCTTCTGCATCCAGGGCACTGATTGGCTCAGTGACTCTAGCATCAGTCTGTTTGCTCTTCTGCAACTTTGTGGAATTTCAAGGGGGTGTCTGCAACATAACTCCCACAATGGGTAAGGGATCACTATTCGTCAAAGCTTCAATGAAGAACTGGTCCTTGCTGAAAGTCCTGTCAAATAAGTCTAAACATCAGTTAAGGCATAAAACAGAAGCATATATGCTTGCCATGGGATATTTGCCACCCTGATGGCAGAGATCCAATACCAAGCTGAGACTGAATAAATTCCTTGATTGGCGAGATCTTCCAGGGGCACCTCTTAGGAGATAATATTGTATTAATTGCATAAATTGGAATAATAAAGAATTTTCTACAAGAGATCTGTAATCACTCAGAGGTATTTGTCCGATCCATCCACAGAGGAGAAAACAAATGGTGAAGAATATCTATTGTACAGATTTCAGTAAGCATTTGGATGGGCCTCCTGTCCAGTCTGTCAAACCACCTTTATATCTGGACAATGGAAATAGTAATGAAATAGGCTCAGTTTTGAACAGGAGGAAGATAATTAGATTGCTTTGGGGAAATTCAAAGATCTTTTAATGACACCAAACTTCTCAGGAAAGCAAAGACTTTTCAATATGAACATTTTACAACTATTTCAATATGGCAGTGAGATATAAAGTACCGTGTATCTGAAAAGCTAAATTTGAGTATTACCCAAAAGGTAATGGTGAGACACATGATGGGAATGAGCAGGCTGCAATATCTAATCAATGAGCAATTTCAAAGAACAGGAATAAAGGATGAGCCATATTTGTTGTTGTTATTCAATTAATTTAGTTGTGTCCAACTCTTTGTGACCTCATTTGGTGTTCTCTTGGCAAAAATTCTGGAATGGTTTGCCATTTCCTTCTCCATCTCATTTTTTATGTCTTTAATTTTTGCTTTCTAAAAATTTATTTTTATTCATGGCTTTTTTTCCTACAGTTTCTAAATTTTCCTCACTTCTACCCTATTCCACAGAGCCATCCCTTATAATAAACATGTTTTAAAAAAGAAAAAGATTATAAAATAACCTGACATATATAATTTTCCATAACTGTGGTTGCCTAACATCGCAAAGGAGTGAGTAAAGGTATCTTTTCATATTCCTACTTTTGTCTTTGATGATATTGTAAGCATTCATTTTTGGCTGTTTTGTTAAGGTTGTTCTTTCTTCTTATGTATTTTTTTTTATCCATCTCATTTTACAGATGAGGAAACTGAGGCAAATAGAGTGAAAAATGATATGAAAACAAGGTGGACAGGCCATATATCAAGAACAAGATATGACTGATAAATACAGTGTTCCATTGTTATCCTCAAGATGTCAGAAGGAGGTGATAAAGGTCTCCAATATGTGGAGTGAATTCCATGGGGACAGCTTTTGTTAGGCCATGGATAAGAATTATACAGTATAAGCAGGCATGAATAAGTTGTGATCTAATCACTGAAGGAGATTCACAAATCTATATCAGAGATTCATTTGATTATATAGGGTACTACCCCTTAAATTATGTCAACATTTTATTTATTAAAAGTGGTAAAGAAGGGATATTTGTATGAGAAACAGAGTAAAAACAACTTGAGGAGATACAAAAAGTTTTTGAGAGGATCTGCAAGAGAAGAAGTCCTACTAATAAACATGCTTGGGAAAAGACCCAAATGATTCTGAGAGGAACTGAGGGTAAATAGTTCCTTGGAGGCAAAAGTATTGATTGATGCTAAAGATGGCTGTACTGAATTGCTTCCCAGCACCTAAATTACATTTGACTGTTTTTAGGACTTAGAAGCTTATTTCCAGGAAACTCTGAATCAAAGTTATGAGACTTTTATATACTGACTAATATGTGTTGGAAATGTGGATTTGGGATTTTTCAACCTAAGTTGGAGGTGATTTACTATACCAGAGCAGTCTTTGGTTGGAGGAGAGATAAAAAGATATATGAGAAGCCATGAGAAGAGAAATTAGAAAATCATTTTTAGAATCTTTATCCAGAACTCAAAAGACAGAAGTCAATGAAGCTGAAAAGCCAGTGGAACTGAGAAGTCTCTGGAGAACCAAAACAGATAGAAGTAAGTAATAGCAACTAATTTGAGGTGAGCTCTGTTGAGACAAACTAGCAACAGACAATTTGTGCAGGTGATGCAGGGAGTTGATCTGATTGGAGGAAAGCTCTGATGTTGGGTGATGATTAGAAAAAACAAAAGTCTTTACTATTTGAATAGCTGACCTGATTGGGTATTGGAGGGGTCAGTGTAGAACTAGCTTTCTCGCTAGTGTCATCTAGTTAAAGATGGAAAAACTCTCAGAGGTTTGTCTACATTATCTTCTCTGCTCTTTATGGATCATGAGCAAAAAAACCTTCAAAGGCAAAAGTTGATCTGATGGCTTTGCAGATTCCAGGCTTAAGGGAACTGGAATTTTTGCTGAAAAAATATAATTCCACTTCAAGTCACCCAGTCATAAGAGTAGATCTGGGAGACTGCAGATTCTGAGCTGAAGGCTTCTGTGTTCAAAAGTAGCAGAGAAGTAACTCTATTTAAAGAACATGGGAGACGTCAAGAAGAGAAGCAACCTCATCCAGAAGCTAACATGAGGTATCTATTTCTCCCTAAAGAGATCAAAGATAAGAGTCCCAGTCTCATGAGTTTCCATCCTCGTGTAGTTTTACTCCCAGGAATTTTAATATATTCTTAGTATAACTCATGTTGGAGCAGTTAAGGTGGCACAATAGATAGATAACCAGATCTGGAGTCAGGAAGTTCAAATCTAGATTTGTTTAGGACTGAGTTGAAATCAAACTTACTACCTATGTGATCCTAGGCAAGTCACTTAATTTTGTTTATCTGTTTCCTCATCTGTAAAATGAGATGGAGAAGGAAATGACAGCATTTTTGCCAAGAAAATCCCAAATAGGATCATGAAGAATTAATTGGACATTACTAAAGTGACTAAATAACAACAACAAAGAAGGCTCATGTTTGGATTTCTCCAAATTTCTCCTTTCCCTCATTCCCATAAGGCACTAAAACATTTGGATATTCTTTTGGGGCTCAGGAACAATAGATGTGAACAGTAGTGTGTCTCTTCATGTTAGGGATACCCTTAAGATCCTGAAAGCAATTTATAGAAGTGTGGCTGGCCCTTCAGGGAACCATCTCAACCTTCCAGAGTGTGTTCAAGTGAGGGAAAAGAGTTTGTCCCAGCACAGGAAGAGTGAAGAGAGTGCCTGGAGAAAGTTGTGAGTGCTTTGATGCTATACTCAGGGCTTCTGTGTTAGGTAATCTCCAGGCCATGTGCTATAAGTATGACTGTTTGAATAAACCAAACCCTCTAGACTCTGTACTCACATAAACTCGGTATAATTCCAGGGGACTGATCCCAAGGATGGTTAGTTTTTTTCTTTGACATATATTCCCCACCTAAAGTTGCTCCCAAAATTTAAAAAATATTCAGGGTATGGCTCATGTTTAAATTTCCCCAAACATGGATTAAAAATTTCCTACTTGTTTCCTTATAAGCACAAGACACTAAACACAGAGCAAATATAAGGTACCTTTTATTTCTCACAAAAAATGCACAAGAATCAAAGGACTTAGAGGATGCCCTCAGCTTATATAAATAACATAAAGAATACTTAAATATTCCATTATCTAGCCCCTATTCCAACCCCCAAGTTAACTAAACTTGGGGGTTACTACCTGGACAATACTGGAACTACAAGTGAAATTCCTCCCACAGGATCATACATAGTCCATTCAAACTTATCATGATACTCTGTCATTGAGACAGCCCAATGGAGATAAATATACTTCCCTTATTAGAATACAAGTTCTTTGTCAGTAGGGATTGTTTTATTCTTTATACTTGTATCCCCAGCACCTGGCACATAGTCAGTGCTTAATAAATATTTGTTGATTGATTGGGGGTGCAGGGAGGGAGAGAAGAAAGTTGCTTCTGAATAAGCAACGCCTTTTCTTTCAAACCTACATTGACTAATGTACTGTCTTTGCTCTCTAAGTAGGATGTTACAGTACAAAAACCATATGGACTACTCTCTCCAAGAAGCATGATATATCAGGAAATCTATCCTCTCTAGAGGATTTAGTGTCTGAACTCTTCAGCTCAGGAAATTTCAAACTTGGTATCACCCTTAAGACAAATTCCAAAGCTTTTGCTGCCCAGGAAATCTTTCTCTGGCTAGAAGGCTAAAGTCATGCTGTAAAGTGAATTCGACATTGCTTTTCATCTAAAGAGGAGATTGTTGATCAAGAATAGTGTTCTTGAAATCCTATCTGGTAATATGTAACTTAAGATATGATTATGTCACAGATCATCTTTGGCTATTGCCAGGAATATAGAAGTCAAAATTTATCTTCTGCCGTATCCTCTTCTCCCTCCAATCTTATAGGTGGTCATCCGGAGATACATAAAAACCCATTAGCTCACTATTATTAACCAAGAGGAAGAGGTGTCTACTGATCCTCTGTTATCCAATCATACGGAGGCAACTCTAGTGTCAGAAAGTCAATCAATACAGTGTCAGTGGACATGCTCACATGTCATTAGATATATCCCTTCAGTTGCTTGCAGTCGTTGGCCCATACCCTGTAATCTCATCAGATTGATGGAAGGGAATTTCCTCAAATTGATTCATAACTCACCTTATTTCTCTCTTTCTAATAAGAAGTGACTTTTTTTTTTTTTTTGGTGAGAATGATTAGAATCAGTTCAATAGACTTCCAATAAACCTGATTTTGGCACAGAGTTACAAGCCAACTCAAGTGAGTTCTGATTTATGTAAGCATTATCTTTCATGTATAAAAAATATCTATTGGTAACCAAAGGTGTTATAGATTGGGTGGTAAAGTCTTGGGCTTTAGGAATACTGTGGTAGTATTTTGTCAGGATTCTCTTTTGAACGTTTTCATAGCTTTTCTTGCCTTTAGGCAGATTTTTTTAAAATTGTTCTAGGGATTCACTGAATACTAAGTGAGAAGCTATAAAGTTTCTTGAATTAAAAGATTGCTAAATTCGTGTTCACTTTTTCTCAATTGGGAGTAATTTCCCCGTAAAGCAATTAGAGGTAGAGAAAGGTGGCCATTTCATGCTCAATCATAACTTTTGCTTGAAGGCCCTATTCCATTGTCTCCCTTAATATAAAAGGGCTCAGCATATTCTGGTGAGTGGAAGTTCCTGGGTAATTCTTCTGTCTTCTGAAACCATTCTCAGTATTGTTGAGAGACTACAACAGTGATGGTCCCACTGTAATTTGTCCTTGTCCAATGACATCAAGAGGATTGTATTCTATTCTAGCCAACATGTTTTAGGATATATTGGAGAATATCTAAAGTAGAGATTCATAACCTAGAATTCATGAATTTAAAAATTTTTTTAAAACTACCTTTTAATATAGTTTCCTTTGAAATTCTGTGCATTTTATTTTATCCACTCAAAAACATTATTCTGAGGTGTCCAGAGGCTTTATCTGTCAAAGGGTTGCATGAGGTTCAAAAAATAAGATTAAGAAACTCTGGTCTAGAGGATGGATCTAGGAGGGGACTGTAGTTCATGCCATAAGAAAATCAGTTGAAGCCACTGGGAATATTTAGCATGGAGAAGAGATAACTTATGGGACATAAGAGCTCAGGTGAAGAAAAGATTAAGCTTGTTTCATTTGGCTCCAGATGGGCTAATGAGTAGCATTAGGTAGAAGCAACAGAAAGGAAGGTGTAAGTTTGGTGTCAAGGAAAACTTTCCAATAAATAAAACTTTCTAAAAATAGAATGGAAGGTTGTAGGTTCTTCCTCATTAAAGATCTTAAATCAAAGGATGGATGACTATTTGTCAGTTATGCTATTGAGAGAGTTCTTACTTAAGCATGGATTAAATGGCCTCCGAAATCCCTTCCAATTCTGAAATTCTGTGATTTTGGGAAATGCAGAAAACCTGGAAGCGACTTCTATCTAACTCCTTTCCAGCAGATTCTTATTGCGTAGGCAGAAACAACCCAATCCAGTAAATTAAGTTTTTGTGTCAGTTTGACCCAAGAGTTATACTATTGCCTTGCAAATTCACTTTGGGTAAATACGTCAGAAATGTCTCTGAATTGTGTACTAACAAGAATGATTCTTTTTTTTTTCAAGGTCTAAACATTTTCATTATCTTTCTAACACTGGTTAAGTTTTGGCAGATGACTGATTCTAGCCTTGCAATTTATACATTACCTTGGCTAAGGTTCTCTATTCATGCTATAAAAAAATAGAGGGAGATTGACAGATGGAATAAAAAGCTCAGAAATATATTTGCCTCGAGGTAACTTCAAAGGAATGAACTCTTATTCCTTTCCTAGAAAAGAAAACTTGATGTTTCTTTGTATTTGATGATATATCTATTTCATTGGTTTTGATGCAAAAGAACTTGGCAGTTCTAGTCAGTTAAAAGAACTGACAGGGCAGAAAGTTAAATGGGGCCAAAGCCTAGATTACAAGGAGTACATTTTAACTTGACAAATTTGGCCACCTCGAGGACTCAATAGCCAAGGAAACTTCAATTATTTCTCATGAATTTTACTTAAATTGCCTAGCCCTTGCCATTCTTCTATTTTAGAATTGGTACTGAGATAGAAGGTAAGTATATTTTAAAAAAAGAAAAGAAAAGGAAAGGGGGGGAAGGAAAGAAAGAAGAAAAGGAAAAAAGAGGAGAGGGGAGATGAAAAGAGAGGAGAGGAAAGGAGAGGAGAAGGGAAAGGGGGAAGGAAGGGAGGAAAGAAGACAAGAGAATACAAGAGAAGAGAGAAGCCAAGTAATATGTTATCTACTTGATATGACTTGAGGTCACCAGGACCTTCTCGACACCTAGTCTGTGATTGAGGATCATTTTTTTGTTCAGTTTTGCCCTTCCAACAATTGCTGCATTAAGCCATAAGTAATACAAACTATGGAATTTATGACTAATACTTAGAAGACAGGAATAGGTCCATAATAGAGAAGAGTGAACTGAGACATAGCAGGGAAGAATGGCTATGTTAGACAGCCTCAAATGAAAGATAAGCTCTCTAAAATAAGCATATTTTTGCCTAGAAACATATTGCTGCAGTTGATTGCCTCTAGGTGCACACTTGTAGTAACTCATTATAAATTGGGGCAAATAGAGTAGTTTTCCCTGCAAGCAAAATGAATTTGTAGAGACTTGGAGCACCTGAAGATGTTCTCGCATGGAAGCCCTGTGTTGTTATTAGTTACAGAGACTGATTTGTTGCACAAAATTGCATGGAGCCAGGGATTTACTATCATTTTTTCTTCTTCATTCAGTAATTTCTCCCAGAGAATACTAGGTAACTGGTTCTGCCCAATAGCAAAATCATAAAGCAGGCAAAGTCGTTGATTGGCATTTATTTTTCAATTCTCCTTCCAGTACCTTTCACCTATATGCCTTGGTATTTGCAAAGCTTGCCCTCCAGAAGAGTCCTGACAATTATTAGTCATTTATCCTTAATATAGATTTGTCTCTGTATACCTTTCTTGGTCGTGGTTACATCTTTTTTTTTTTAATTTTTAAAACCCTAATATCTTTTTATATATATCTTTCTATATTAATTTTATTTGTTACAGGGCTAGGCAATAGGGGTTAAGTGACTTGCCCAGGGTCACACAGCTAGGAAGTGTCTGAGGCCAGATTTGAACCCAGGATCTCCTGTCTCTAGGCATGGCTTTCAATCCACTGAGCCATCCAGCTACCCCAGGTGATGGTTACACTTTAAGACTTATCTCCCAGGGTGATAGGGAAGGAATATCAGGCAGCTTATATTTTAACCTTTAAATCTTTGAATGGGAATAAGGATCAGAAGACCTAGGTTGTAAGTAGCATGACCCTGGGAAAATTACTTAATCTCTTTAGGCTTCAATTTCCTTATCTGGAAAATGTTTAGATTAAATAATTTCTAATGTCATTCCAGTTCTAATGTTCTATAGGCAGATTATAAATCTTTAATAAATAAATAATTGCAAAATTGCAAACATTTCAGACAATATGTGTAATCAGGGAGACATTTTTTGGATAGGGGCCCTTTCCTGACCCTCTTCAGTTAGGCCATGTATCCAGAAACCTATTCTTTCTATACAACACACTAAACTAATTTTTAAGCATTTTGCCCAACTTTGGGGTGTGAAATATGCTTATTAAAGTTCTACTTTATTTTTACTTATAGAAATTCCAAAAAACTCTAGAGGCATCATCAGCATCATTAGCATTTTATAAATATGATCTCATTTTATCCTCAAAACATTACTACAAAGTTATTCTGTGGACCCCGTCATTATTCCTGTTGTAAAGAGGGACAAACTAATAAGTGGCTTGCTCACAGTGTTACATAGCTAGTAAGTATTTAAGGCTAGATTAGAACCCAGATTTTCCTGACTCTAAGCCTAATATTCTGTCATCTAGCTGTCTTATTTATCCACAATCAAGACTATGTCTACCCTCAAGTAAGTTAAATTCTAATAGGAGAAGACAACATGAGCAGTGAAGTGACACAAGAGTAACAGGCCTGAAATTAGGAAGATCCACCTTCTTGGGTTCAGATCTGGCCTCAGACACTGTGTGACCCTGGGCAGGTCACTTAACCCTATTTATCTCAGGTCTTCATTTGTAAAGTGAGTTGGAGAATGAGATGGCAAACTACTCCAATATCTCTGCCAAGAAAACACCAAATGGGGCTACAAAGAGTCAGATACAACTGAAACAACTGAACAACAATTATTATTTTCAAAGATACAGTTGGAAGATCACAAAGATGATAAGAAATAGTGTAATGGGTAAAATGATGGGGTAAAATGAGGTGTGTGGGAGTTTGAGACTAAGTTGAAAGAAGAGTCCAGATAACAAATGGCTAGGCTTGGTTATTTCTAGGAAGTGGCCTGGTGGGTTCAAAACTGGATAAAATGAGATGGATGTTTGGCAAACATTCCAATTTGTTCTGCTCACCATTTTGAGGATATCTGTAAGTTTTCCATTCTGACTTGGTGCTATCGGGTTAGTTTTCCTTAAATTTCTTATCACTGGAGAGTTCCTCTCTCCATTGTTTTTTTTCATCATCTTCTGTGTTAACAATTAATTCTAGGAGGCAGAAGATATCTAAGTATACCTCCTTCTAGATCTCATTATATGTAGAAAAATACATAAAATAAAATGTTTTGATTATGTGCTAAATTCTCTCTCACCGTTTCCCCGAACAGCCTAAAGTTTTATAGGAGTTCACCCAATCATGCTTATTCTCACTCTGAGACATTTTAATGTGAGTCATTACATTGCTTTATGTCAAACATTTGCTCCCACATCAAATTTTGTCCCCACTTCTCACTTGTCCCAGTTGGAGATGTGCTTCTCTTTTTTTCATTAATGCTATTTAGTTATTAATAATGGCCCCAAAGTACAAGAGTTATGCTGGTAGCTTATAAGCCTAAGAAAAGTCATAAAGTGCCTAATATGTTCATATAAGAAATACTAAATAAATAGTGGTGTTTGCCTTTTATGCATGATTTTCAACTTACAGGAAGAATCTTGGAACATTGATAATGTCAAACAAAGTGCTACTTTACTAATTGTCTAAAAAACTAAACAGAGGTGGAAAGAAATAAAAATCACAAAGAGGATGATGCTTTTGTTTTACTGAAAAGAATGAGGACAAAAAGTTTGGATAAAAAATGATTGGAGAGTTCTTTTTTTCTTATCCATTTGTTGAAAAAACTTTCTAATATATATTTATTCATTTTTTACCTATGATGGTCTTTAGAGAAAGACACTTCTTCCTCTATCAATGCTCATTTAACATTTGATCTGAAACTTAAAATCGTCATTGTCTAGGGGCACTGAGAGTTTAAGTGATATGCCCAGGTTTCAAAAAGCTGGACTTGAACCCAGGTCTTCTTATTGTTGAGACTATCTCTCTACAGACTCTGCCCTCTCTGTCATATTTATCCGTTTCTTCATTTAACTCTTTCTCTGGTTAACTTTAACTCTAGGTTTTCAAGGACTAGGCCATTGAATTTAAACAGACAAATCCTAATAAACAAGAAAACTTAAAGAGTATCAGCCCAGGAAGGGACCATCTATAAAAGGAGCCCAGTCAATAGAATATGGACTTTGAGGGAACAGTGCTAGGTGAAATATAACCCTCCTATTCAACAGTCCCCAGAATTGGCTGGTATTCTGATGAGGTTTAATGATCAGTCTCCCAGGAAGAAAATAACCATTCTAAGTTGTTATTGAATTATTTCTGCCCATACACATTTGTGAGTGTTCAGAATTTCTTTTGCATGCACAAAAATAATACTTGTTCTTCTTTTGAAAAGAACACTACACACAAGCCCAAAGATTTAAGCAGTTTACCTTGCAATCTAGGTAGAGCAATGTCTAGAGCACCAAGTCTGGAGTCTGGAAGACTCATCTTTGGGAGTTCAAATCTAATCTCAGAAATTTACTGGTAGTGTGACCCTGGGCAACTTGTTTCACCTTATCTGCCTCAATTTCTTTATCTGTAAGATGAGTTGGAAAAGAAAATCGCAAACCACTCCAGGGTCTTTGCTAAGAAAACCCCAAATAGGGTCATGAAGAGTTGGACCTGCCTGAAACAACAACCTTACAATAGGCACTTCGGGTGGAGACATAATGAGACAGAGTAGGAGAAAAAGCCTTCCAACCTGCATCCTAAGAGGCCAGCTTCCTCAGAGACTAAACCCAGGTTGAGCACGTGTGGGCCCAGAATTAAGAGTGAATGGGCACAATGCCACAGCCTTCTGGGCCTAGCAGCAATCCTTAATCTTTGTTAGAGAGGTTAATTTCAGGATTGGGGCCTCTTTATGGTTTTTCCTAACCAGGAACACTTGGAGAGCTAGCTGATCTCTTCTCTTCTCTTCTCTTCTCTCATTGCCTTGGGGCATGAAAGCAAAGAATGGAGAGAAAAAAACTTTCCTACTCATTCCTTTATTTACTTTTTACACGATTTCCTTCCCCTCCCAGGTAAAGGAATGCAGATAGTTTGAAAAGTTGCTCTCATAGGGTGGGGCAGCAAAGTTCAACTGAAAACCCTGTTGGCTCTTTTGTCAATTATACATTTTTGTGTATTCAGAAAGTCTTTGAGAACATTAAACTCCTTACATCCATAGCCTAAAAGTTGAACTATTATATAAAAGGAGTGAAAAAAAGCTTCTGTTTTTCAAGCATATTTTTAACATAAAATTTGTCCTAAATACATTTTGGTGGAGGTAGGAATGAGTTTTCTTATATGTAGTTAGTATGGAAATGAAATGTGAAATGACTTTCTGCACTCCTCAAAACTTGGAGCTGGTTATTATTTGCACACAGACATTACTTCCACAGAACCTGGTAACCCAGGATTTGAACAAATTGGCCCGAAATGATTCTTTTCCACCTAAAAGAACAATGCTAGGAATGGTCAAAGAGACAATGGTACCAGAATGAGAGTCAGAGCTTCCAGGCAGAGCCTCAAACTCCAGGATGGTTACCCTTTGTGAAGAATGACAATTCCAACAAATCGCTTAAAAATAAAAGAAAGATTTATTAATTTGGAAGCAGTGTTGAATGGTTGGGGGACAGGTGCAAAAGTGGACACTGCCTCCTAGAGGAGACGAGTTCTGGGTTTCTTATACCTTTTAGAAACAGGGGTTATAGGACCAGAGATGAGGAAATGAGATGATGTTACTACATAGGCAGAAGTGGGGGATCTTTGCCACCTGATCAGGAACAGAGTGCTGTTTTGTGTCCTGAAGACACTAGGGGTGACCTAGAATAGTTCAGGGGACGATTAGATGTCCTAGCTACAACCGGATGCTATCAGAGTATAACTGGGAAATGCATATCTGCATCCATCTCAAAATCTAGGGGAGAATCCAAGGGGAATATTTCTCTCAGGGGTCTTTCCTTATTGTGGGTCTCTGATGCTCAGGGTCACCTTTTCCTCAGCACTACAACAATGCAAGGAAGGAATTTTCCTGCATCCCTTTTGATCTGAACACTTCTGGAGTTTGGGGTATCCAGAGAAAACCCTGGGTCCCATGCCAAGAGGACCGGAGTTTAAATCTTGTTTCTGCCATTTATTGTCTGCTTTATCTTAGACAAGTCATAACCTCTGCTTTCTACAAAACATAAAAGTTGCATCAGATAGGGCTAAAGTTTACTTCTAGCTCTAAATCTATGATTTGTGGTGCAGTGGTTAGAGGTGTAAGATTAAAATTAATATCCAATAACTCCAAGTATTATAGTTTATAAAGCTTATTAATAATCACTTGAAGTAGGAGAAATAAAAGGAACAAAAGTAAAACCTGAGTAAAAAACACCTGAGTAAAATTCTCCTGCCTCTTTACCTCACCCCATCTCCGCACAGGCAGGTTTCTGGGAGAAGAGAGTGAGAGGCAGGGCTACATCAAAATATATCCTACCTATGTTAGCGTCTAACATGAGAAGGAACATGGGAAGCTGGGATTTAGAGTCCTGAAGAGCAAATCCAAATCACACAGAGGGTTGAAACTGGAGTCAATAAGAACTGAGTTCAAATCTAGCATCAAATACTTATTAGCCATATATGATCCTGGTCAAGTCACTGCCTTGGTTTCCACAACTATAAAATGGTGATACCAATAGTACCTATCTTCCAAGATTGTTGTGAGGATAGAGTGGTATATAAATGTTGATTATTATTTTTATTGAAATGAGATATATAAAATATTTTTAAAACTTTGAAGTACTCTATAAATTCCAACTTATTACTACTACTACTAATTATTATTATAGTGTAATAGAAAGAACCCTGGAATTATATAATAGCAACTGGAATCCCAGTTCTGTCTCTAACTCTGTATGTAACCCTGAACATCCATTTCTTTATTGATACAATGAAGATATATTTATACTATTTACCCAGTAGGGTTGTTATCAGGAAAGCATATTAATTTGAGTTACTATTATTATCAATGAAGGAACTAGATAATCTATTGCAACTGTTTCAACTTCACCAGTTTTATGTGATAAAAGATAAGGAGTAGGAAAAGGCAAAGGTACTAACTTTGTTGATCATAATTTCTGTATTTTGTAAAGTATATTTACAAAACATATATAGGTACTCCAAGGTTCCTCCCCATTCTAATATTCTATATACATTTACCTATTTGTTCTGTGCCTGACTTACCTTATCAATGCCTTTGTCTGACTTCCACAATAGATATAGAATGCTGCACATTCCATATGAAATGACACACTTGACATTTGCAATAGGATAATGGATCAAAGGGTCATACATTTTAGAACTAGAATGGATGACAGAGATCATTGTCAATCCTTTCATTTTACAGATTAAGAAAATGAGACCCAGGGAAATTGAGTAATTTTACCAAGGTCATATAAGTAGCAGCATTGAGGTTTGAACCCAGGTCCTATGATTACAAATCCAGCAATGGTTTACACAGAAGAAACAGTATGAAGGGTTTCATAAGGAGTTTTCTTGTGTCTACAGCTCAATATTATGATTAAAGCAAAAATCATTCCTAAATAAAGGAAATCTGGCTAGAAATTGTCCAATATGTAAGATGTTAGTTAAAAATTAATAAATATTTAATAAAATGAAATTGGGGATATATTCAGGATTCTCTGATATAATAAACTAATCTTTAGACATTTAAGAGTTTAAGAAGACCCTAAAAGAGGAAATCAGGATGGGCTGTGGGAAGAACATCTGCATAAGAATTAAGAAAGTCTGAATTTAAAAAGCACTGACTCTTTAGCTAAATTCATGTGTAATTTGGGTTAAATTATTTATCTTCTCCAGCTTCTGTCTCCTCATCTGTAAATTGAGAAGGTTGAGCAAGATTGTCCTTGGGGTCTCCTTCAGCTCCTAAAATTTGACAAAATCTATAGTATTACCTTAAGTGAGGAGATTAGGTGGCATAGTGGATAATCAGGAAGACTTGAGGTCAAATCTTGCTTCAGACACTAGTTGTATGATCCTAGGAAAGCCACCTGACTCCATTTACCTCAGTTTCCTCATTTATAAAATGATCTGGAGAAAGAAACAGCAAACCACTCTGGTATCTCTGCCAAGAAAACCCCAAATGGGGTCACTAAAAATCAGACACAATTGAAATGTCTTAATAACAACAATTGTCTTAAGTGCCTTTTTCTCTTAAAAAAAAGTATGATTGTCAAAACAGAAATTTAGTCCATCTGTTTTTGACTCATTTACTCATGAATCATTAAAAATATTTCATATTTTCTTTTTGATGCCCTTGGTGTCATGGAAAGTTTCAAAAGGAAACCTTGAGATGTGTGAGGTTGTTCCTTTGACTGTTTTTCCTGATGAAGTTCAAGTTGGTTCTGACCATAGTGAAATGATACTGGACTCAGAATAATTTTCACCTCGTTAACTTCTTATATCTTTCAGTTGCATATTTCTTATTATCATGGAATTGTGAAATAAGAGTATGATCTAATACATTAGTTATTCATTGAACATTTCCTGCTTAACAGCCCCTGCTTGGGGCCCAGTGCCTGCAACTTCCAAGTTTAGTTGCTACAGAGGTTTCCTGTAGGCTTAAGATGAAGACAAAGGATTGGTGCCTTTCTAAAAGCCCAGGCAAAGACTATGCCAGAAACCGTTCACCAAGAAAACAAGCACCACATGGGGTAAATACTTTGTTCCTTCTGTTCAGGATTCAGACCAGAGTTTGAAGCTGCAGTGGGTAAAAGGGGAAGAAAGAATAAGGTTCTTTTTTGTTTTCTTCTGCTCTTCTCCAGAAGTGACCAGGGTTGACCAGGCTTTGTGGAAATGTGAAGAGTGAAGGCAGTAAATGAGAGGGCAAAGGGTTGAATGACTGGTTATTCCAATATGGGTTTTTAGTTGTTTATTTGTTTCTCTATGCCTGACAAACACTGATCAGTGACAGAGGCCTGAATGTAGTGGGCACTATAAAAAGTTTGTCAGATTGTATTGAATTGATCCAGGCAACTCTGATTTTGTGGGTTTCATAAGCACTTGGAGGTTCATTAAGTAGGTTCCAGATTGCAAAATGTTATCTTACATAAGTGCTTCCCTTGCTTTAATGTTCAAAGTGGTGATTCTTTACTTCTCTGCCTTAAGATTCTTTGGAGACCATTGTTCAGTCATTTGTGTTAGACTCTTCATGACTCCATTTGAGGTTTTCTTCGCAGAGATGAATGGAGTGGTTTGATATTTCCTCCTCCAATTCATTTTATAGATGAGGAAACTGAGGCAAATAGTGTTAAGTGACTTGTCTGAGGCAAAACAGTTAGTATCTGAAGCTAGATTTGAACTCAGGAAGATGGATTATTCTGACTCCAGGTCTGGTGCTCTATCCACTGCTCCATCTATGTCTCTAGAAACCAGGGAACACTAAATTCTTTAACTTTTTCCATGCAAGGTACTCAAAGAAGGAAACATACTTGAGCAAGACTTTATCTTTTCCCAACAATTCAACAAACAGAAAACAGTGCCTACTAAGTGACAAGCTATGAGGTAACATAGCATAGTAGATATAAACCTGGAAACTCAAGAAGACTTTTCTAACATTTATTGGCTAAGTGACTCTGGACAATTCACTTAACCTCTTAATGCTCCAAACAACTTTGTATTACTTTAAATTCAGAGCAGGTGATGATGTGCATTGGTGGGAAAATACCCTATACCAATGAAATCACATGCTTGTATTTTTTAAAAAAATGTTCAAAGCTCTATCCTAGGCATTGGGAAAAGAGAGAAAGAGAGAAAGAGGAAAGAAGGAAGAAAGGGAAGGAGGGAGGGAGGAAGGAAGGAAGGAAAGAAAATGAAAGAAAAAAGAAAAAGAAAGTCTGTACTCAAGGAACTTTCATGCAAACATGATTAGCAGCATTTTAGAGATGAAGAAGTAGATGCTTAGGGCCATGTACCTGGAAAGAGTCAAACATAGTTATTTCCATCTTATTGATGAAGAAATGTGTGTTCAGGATTATGTTCCTGGGATGAGTCAAGTATGGTTATTGCTATCTTATAGATGAAAAAATGGTTGGTTAGGGTCAGGGTAACTACGTGGTGCAGTGGCTAGAGTGCTAGCTAGACCTAGAGTAGGGAAAAATCTGAGTTTAAATATGATCTCAGACACTTACTAGCTGTGTGATCCTGGGAAAATCACTTAACGTTGTTTACCTCAGTTTCCTAATCTGTAAAATGAACTAAAGAAGGAAATGGCAAACTACTTCAATATTTTTGCCAAGACACAAAGAGTCTTCCCCAAACACAAAGAGTTGTTCATGACTGAAACAACCAAATAATAATAGCAAATGCTTAGGTTCATGGGAAGATTAAGAAGTGGTATTCAAAAGTCCTGGGTATTAGTACCCAGGTTAACACAGGTTCAGCACTTTTCCCACTGCAGCATTATAATCATAGTTTTAAACTCAGGAGAAATCTTAAAATTGTTCTAACTCTCTACCTCTTAATTTTATAGAGCAGAACCAAGTTTCATGGATGTTAAATGATTTATCCAAGATAAAACAGACAATAGAGATCAGATTTTGGATTGAACCCCAGATTCTCTGTCTTTGAATACCCTTGGGACACTTGTTTCTGTACCACTACTACTTTAGCCCTACTTATTAACTAGTTTTCCAATTATTCTTTCATAAAGGAGAGAACCATTTAATTCAGTCAAATACTATGTGACCAGGTGCTGCCAATGTCTATGTGCAAATACCATAATCAGCTCTGGGCTCTGAGTAATATTAAAAATCATTTCAATCTTTATTTTCTTACTAAAGAGAAATTAGAAAAGCCTATCTTTCCTTCAACCACACCTTGCCACCCTACCCCTATCCTGGAAATGGATTTGGAATCTATTGAATTTCTCCAACTCTACCAAGCAGAGTTGAGAATTAAATAGACCCAGCTATGACTTCTGAATGGTGAGTCAACAATAGTAAGAATTGGTTAAAAAAAAAAAAAGCAGTTTAGACAATGTTTAAGTGATACTAAAACTTCCAGGAAATTCAGGTAATTCATTTGGAGAAAAAAAGAAACATAGAATTTAGATTTAAAAGTGACTTTCAAGGTCATATGAAATCTCTTACATTTGAGTATATAGATTAAGTGGCTCAGATTTACATAGTACAATAGACAGTGCAGTACCCTGAGGACCATCCTAGATAAGCAGGGATAGTTCCATCACCAGCAGATTAGCTATTGGGTGATGAATCTTTTGTGGATGATAGCCAGTAAAACATATTTTTTAGAGTGTGTCTCAGCCCTGTTAGTGTGACCCCAACCTATTCCCACAATTATGATGGTGAAGTAGTGAGGAAGTGGGCATAAGATAAAAAGAATGGAATGAAAAATCCTCAACAAAAGAATAACTGAAATGGTTTTTGGAGAAATGAACAAAGCTATTGCCAGAGTTAGTTTGACCAGTGGTATCCAAAGGAAGTAAAGAAACATCACTTTAGGGAAAACAATAAATTTGTATTATATTGTATTATAGTTCTCATGATTAATAGAAGCAAAGAGGCCCTAGGAATATTGTAGTGTTCACTGTACCCACATCTATTGTAGAGGTAAAGAAGTTTTGCAAAGAAGTTAACAAGATCCTACAAAGAAATTCTATATATATTTTTATACATGGTCACTTCATAGTGAAGGTTGGCTTGAAGGATGAAAAAATCTCTTGAAAAATCTGTCTTAATTTTTTTTTTAATTTTAAACCTTAACTTCTGTATATTGACTGGAAGATTGGTAAGGGTAGGCAATGGGGGTCAAGTGACTTGCCCAGGGTCACACAGCTGGGAAGTGTCTGAGGCCGGATTTGAACCTAGGACCTCCTGTCGCTAGGCCTGGCTCTCAATCCACTGAGCTACCCAGCTGCCCCCTTAATTTTTTTTAAAAAGAAAAGAGCCTAAAGGCTTGTAATCAAAAGTCTTATGCTGATTTGTCATGATTACTTGATTTCAGAATAAAAGGAGACAGTGGAATTGTAGAGCAATATTTAATATCATAAAATGTTAAAATGATTTCTTCTACTGCTGTGGAAGCCATTTTGGAAGCAGCTGTCTGTGTGCAGTTAGACCATTAACTATAGTCAAAATCAATATCAAATGAGAAGACTTTACAATTGCAACAGCTTCAATCTGACCTATTCAAATGAACTGTTGACTAAAAATGAGAAATGGGAAAAGATTAAGATATTGACTATGATTTTTATCATTTCTTGAAGAAATTTAATGGCCTCATAAAGTTATAAGGCAGGCAAGATTAGAATACCAAACTTCTTCATATAACATTATGGAGAAGGTTAGTTGAGAATTATGGGTAATATCACCTTAAAAGAAAGGTTAGCAACTGAGTCATATCATTTCAAAAACATTCACAAATGAAAATGACAGATAAACAATGGAGAGTAAATTGAACAGTTTTCATTATTTTTTTTAAACCCTTACCTTCCATCTTGGAATCATTATTGTGTATTGGCTCCAAGGCAGAAGAGTGGTAAGGGCTAGGCAATGGGGGTTAAGTGACTTGCCCAGGGTCACACAGCTGGGAAGTGTCTTAGGCAAGATTTGAACCTAGGACCTCCCATCTCTAGGCCTGGCTCTCATACCACTGAGCTACCCAGTTGCCCCCAGTTTTCATTATTTTTATAGTTATCTATTTTCATTTTTCATGGTGGTAGAATCACCACATTTAGATACCAGAAACTAAAAGATCCTTAATGAAAAAGTACAAATATTTAAGAAAACAAGGTTAAGAAAAACTACTAAATCAGAAAAAATCCACGCAAAAAATCCATGCTTGAAAAGACACAATTTTAAAAGCTTTAAAGGACCATTTTATATCTTACACTAGAGAATATAACAAAAAAATTAGAATACTTATGGATAATAAAATTATCTTGCAAAGGTAATTGTGAAGACATCAAGAACTATTTACCTGCCTCCAATCATACCTACTTATTTTTGAGAAAGGGCTACATACATTTTGAAGATATCCTTCATGAAATATGAGAAGGGAACAGATAGAAACAGAGGTACTCAATGTTCATTCATGAATCGAGTATAGGACACATTATTTATTCCTTTTTTAAAAAAGCATTAAAAGTATTTGAGAATCATAGTATACATTTCAAAATAAACAGAACAGTTTGACAGTCTACTTATTACTAGCACACAGTCATCAGGGAGGCCAATATTCATGACTTTTTGTAAGGCTGCAAATTAACAGTATTGTATTTCACCTTCATTGGCATTGCTTTATCATTCAGGCAGGCTTGATCTTTTTCTGGTGACTCCTCTCCAATTCCAACTCCTCCCTTGGCACAAACCCATTCATACCTATGTTTAGGTACTCATTCCTGTTTGAATTGTCTGATGAAATTGCATCCCCTTGCCATTAGCCACTGCTGCTCTAAAGCATGCCATTGCAACCACAGGTCTCCAGGCCTTTCAAGTTCTCACAAGGACCTCTACCAAAGCAAACAAGACACAAAAATTAGGCTGCCCAACCCTGGGACTTGGCTTGTTTAGGCAGGACATGTTCACAGTTTACACCTGGTTGGGAAGTTAGATAGGTGCCCTTCCTCCATTTAATCCAGCAGATAGTTCAGCCATCCTCATACTTTATTACTGGAAGAATTATCTTGTGGCAAGATGACAATTTTAGTATATCCATGGAGTCCTGATTCAGCAGCCTATCAGGGGACTAAAAGGTCCTACATTATATGTGAGCTGGCTGCCCAGAAATCCCACATAGTCCACCAGAAGTAGGCAGAAAATATTGATACATGTTTTGTGTGTGGTAGGAAGAAGTTAGAAGGGCTCTGTTACATATCCAAAATGTATAGAAGGGAACATTTAGAAGGAAGACACTATCAGGCTTTGTGTAGAAGAAGTCACTTAACCTGAGCCTTGAAGGACACTAGGGATTCTAAGAGAGAGTAAAGAGGAGGTAAGCAAAAAGAACTGCCAATGCAAAGTCATAAAGGTGGAATATGTAGTATCCTGTATAAGAAAGAACATCATGTGCATTAAGTAAGTCTGAAAAAATTAGTTGAAGCCAGTTGTAAAGGATTTTAAAGGTCAAACAGAGGAATTTATATTTGATCCTAAAAAGCAATGAGAAGCCATTATAATTGTCTGAGTAAAGTGGTACAATTGAACATAATGGACTTTTCTTAGCAGCAATGAAAGGATCCAGAGCAAGGCTGAAGGACTTATGAGAAAGAAAACTAGCCACATTCAGAGGAAGAACTGTGGGAGGAGAAACTCAGAAGAAAAACAACTGTTTGAACACATGGGCTGATGGGCATATTATTGGGGATGTAGACACTAAATGATAACTCTAGTCTAACTATCAATAATATGGAATTAGGTCTTAATCAATGATACATGTAAAACCCAGTAGAATTGTGCATCGGCTATGGGGGGTTTTGGAGGAGAGGGAAAGAACATGAAACATGTAACTATGGGAAAATATTCAAAATAAGAAAACTAAAAAGAAAAATAGAGTGATGTGGTCAGATGTTTGCTTTAGGAAAATCACTTTGGCATTTATTTGTTGGAAGAGTTATTATGGAGAGTCAGGGAGACTTATTAGGAGACTATTTCAAAAGCCCAAGTGGGAGATGATGAGGTCCTACAATAGGACTTTATAAGTATAAAGTAGGGAATGGACATTAGAGATATGGAGCTAGAAATAACAAAATTTGTCTTCTGAGGGAATGAGAAGTGAGTGACAGTAAGGAGTCAAACATGTTGCAGAGGATGTAAACTTTACTAAGTTTAAGGATTTAGGTACTGTCAATAGAAATAGGGAAATTTGGAAGTAGAGCGAGTTTAGGGGGAAAGAAAACGAATTCTACCTTCAACATTTTGAGTTGTGGTTCAAATGAAAAAGTTTGACATGTGAGAATTACCAAAATTATGAAAAAATTTGACGTGTGAGAATTACCAAAATTACCAGAGACATAATATGAGCACATGCTGTTGGGGAAATGGTGCCAATAGACTTGCTCAACACAGGGTTGCTACAAATTTTCAATTTGTTACAAAAACAAAAACAACTCCCCCAATGTCTTTGAAGCACAATAAAATGAGGAATGCCTGTACATGGATAAGGATCACATGAGATGGGAAAGTGTGGAGGGATGGTGATGTGTATCAGTGATGAGAAAATTCACACCATTGATATCATATAGATCCACTGAAGTTGGACATAGGAATTTAATGTTTCAAATATTTTTCTTATAACTGCCTTATGAGGTACCTAGTTCAAATAACGTTATCTCCATTTTACCAACAGAGGCAGAACGTCAGAGCAGTTAGACCTTGCCCTAGGACACACTGCCAGTAATTGTCAGAACCAGGACATGAGTTCAAGTTATAAAATCTGCTATGATCTTATGGAACTGACAAGGGATCTTAAGTCCATGTTGTTCAATCTTCTTTTTTTACAGAAAAGAAATCTGAATCCTACATTTATGACTTTCATTTAATTTCTCTTATTTATCATTTCCTAATAGACCTATAAAATAATTGTATTTATACAACCTTCTTCACAGGGATAGAATAAAGAAAAAGGAAGAATAGTACTGTCTTTAAAGCACTGTTGAACCATAAAACCCCAAATTAGTATTAGTTTTCTTCCTCTAATGTCGTATTCTTAGTAGATTCTTGAATGTGATACAAGTGAAGAATATAGACATTTTGTCTACTTCATACATGTTTCATAGAAGCTTTCTGGGTATATGTGGGTACCTTTTCCTCATCTCTTTCTTCTCACCTCCAGTAGAATGTAAGATCCTTGAGGTCAGCATCTTTTTTTTTTCATTTTTTAAAAAATTATTTCTTTGTTACATTAAAATACCCAGTTAACTCCCTCCCTTCCAATTAAAGAAGGCATCATTGAGAAAGTGATATATGTATATATAAGATTATGCCTTACTTATTATTTATTAGTTCTTTCCCTCAAGGTGCCATACATAAGTCATTCTTCAAACAATATTTCCATTGCTGTATATAATGTTCTCTAGCTTCTGCTGATTTCACTCTTCATAATTTCATGTAGGTCTTTCCAAAATTAACTTGTTTTGTCTGTAGGATCTAGTGTCACAAAGATGGTACACACACACACACACACACACAAACACACAAACATACACACACAGACTTTTTTTTAACAGGAAGAATATAAGAAATTATTTTGACTCACAAAGGTTAACTCAGAATGACATGGATGGACTCTATTAAGCACCTCCTATGTCTCAGGCAATATTTTATCATTTAACCTCACAATAACTCTGAGAGGTAGGTGGTAAGGTGGTATTATCTCAATTTTATAGTTGAGGAAACTGAGGCAGGTAACAGCTAAGTAATTTGCCCATGGTCACCTAGATAGTAGGTATCTGAAGCCAGATTTGAACTCTTGTTTTCCTTACTCCAGTCACAGCACTCTATCCACTGTACCATCTAGCTGCCTGATTAAAAGACCAGATCTATTATATTTCACCTCTCCCCCCAGGATTTTTCAGTTTTCCAAGGATTTCCTCTTCCTTGCCATTAGCTAGAACCACAATCAATTGAATATTCCCTTTTTAAGGGGCTCAATGGTTAGCAACCCAGTTTCCATTTAACCACTTATTATCAGATTAGCTTTACAAAGGAATATTTACTTCAAAAGCATAGTAAAAACAAAAACAAACATTTCTGCACCAACACCTGAGTCTTGGAGGAGGAAATGAACATTCAGTTCATAATTTAGTTCAATTTCTATATCACATAGCATTGGTCTCACCAAATTCACAGCCAGGGTTGCCTTGGGATAGCATCCCATTTTTCTAACTTCTCAAGCTTCACCTACTAGCCTGGATTCAGCATCTACTGTTTTCAGTTCAAGGTTCTGGATCAGGGACTCCACTCCCTATATTTAGAACTAAAAAAGACAAATGAAACAAAACCAAAATCCTAAACCCATTTCTCTGAGCCTCATAGCATAAGGGAGTAAGGAGTGGAGATGGTCTTTAAATGTTCCTTGTTGCATGACATCATCTGCTGTGAGTGAATGAGTCCCTCTACTCTGGACTGAATGTGTATGTGAGGAAAGACAACTGAGCTTTAGTTAGGTAGATTTAAAGATACTTCCAGTTACTCAGCCAATGGAAGAAGGGACCAGTGATGTGGTAAGCCAGTGCAAAATGTCCACATATAATCCAGTTCTCCTGACTCCTAGGAGAAGGTCCCAAGTGCCTCCCTTGTGTATAATACCATTATAGGTGTCCTGGGTTTATGCCAAATATTACATTAGTATTAAGATTTCTTTGTAATTGGCAGTGCCCTGTGTCCACTGCAGGTAGTTTGTTTAGACTCCTAATAGACTACCCTTCTCTGACCTCCATTTCCTATAGATTTTCTGATTTCTACTCTTATCTTCAGCTAGTCCTGCCATTAATTCCCCCATCTCTGTATCCCTGGCTACTGAGGTGCCACTAAGAGTCTTTTGAAGGATTTACCATGGACAGGAACAGAACAGCATTTCAAGGCTATCCAGATCTGTCCAGAAAAAGACACCACCCCTGGCAGCAAAGTGTGATAGTGTCTATTAGCCCATGTTTACATCCGAAAGAATTCACCATTAGCTACTCCTGTTGTATGCAACATTAGGAGTTTTGTCACAATGTCATCCCTTAATGGTGTCATGTCCCCATGGGCAGTGTAGTTATATATTTTACTAGATATGACGCAGAACACACTATGGCAAGGAAAATCAAGTATGTAAATAGAGAGGAAAATGGCAGAGGCACGGGGCAAAGAAATGGTGCCAAATACAGTGTGCCTTGAGAACAGAAAGCCCTCACTAAGTAGTTTTATATATATATATATATATATA